>NW_015166436.1:818709-863309 GCF_001447785.1 Gekko japonicus | reverse complement strand
TCTTAAGGGGAAGAGCAACAAATTCCTTTCCTCTCTTAAAATTAAACATCTCCTGCTTGCGTGCCAAAGGATATGTTTCAATAATCTCTGATGGTCTGATTTTTTGACTAAACAAAACCAAAATCCTTCTGCACAGGGATAGCCGTGCTTGGCTTTGCTGTTGTTATGCCAGTGTTACATAAAAGAAAATCTAAGGAAAGCCTTTCAATAAACAGCTTCAATCTCTTGTCCAACAACATTTTAAAAACTCACACTAGACAGGGAGGAAGACATGCTACCGACTGCTTCTATCCTACTTCAAAGAGAATAAGAACCATCCCATAGCAAAGAGAGTAGATAACGGTCAGTGTGGATAAGCCTTATGTCTACATTGCCCAATGGGCCTAGTACAGGAAGGGGAGCTGTTTCTAACAAAAAGGGGAGAAGAGAAATAAACGTAAACAGTTCGTGAAGAAATCTTGCAAGATCCTCTCTCAAGTTCCCAGCGCCAGGGCCAGCTCACCTGCTAGGTGAGCTAGCTGCTCGCCTAGGGCGCGCAGGCCCTCAGGGGCGCCAAACTGCGCCCCCTCCCCTAACCGGGCGATCGCCTGCGCCATGGGAAGGGGCCGGGGAGGGGAGCAGGGCCTCGCGACCCCTCCTGGCGCGCAAGAAAAGGCAGCGGGGATCGAGGGTCTCTGCCCGCCCCCTCTCTCTCTTTCACCTCCCCCCTCCCCAGGGGGCCATCTCGCTGCAGAGGCGGCGCGCGCTCAGCCCAGGCCAGCCTGGCTCCATCCATGCAAGGACGGCTCCGGCGCCCGCACCGTCTAGCCATCGGTGCAGAGCTGTCCTTGCATGGATGGAGCCGGGCTGGCCTGGGCTGAGCGCATGCCGCTGCCGCCCTCTGCAGCGGGATGGCCCCCTGGGAAGGAGGGAGCGGCCACCTTCCCTCCTTTTGACCCCGCGAGTTTCCTTTCCGCCCGCCTTCGGAAACAGCCGGACTCGGGACGGGCTCTGCCGGCGGCGAGCCTGAGGTCTCCTAGCCCCCCCCCCCGCCGCTCTCTCTGTGTCACCCCCCACCCCCCAGGCACACACAGGCTCAGCTTCCCCTCATCTCTCGCGGTTTCGTTGCATTCCCAGACCAGGCGCCTGCGGGGGGGGAGGGAGAAGGAAGCGCGCCGCGCACAGAGGCGTCCGGGCGGGGGGGCGGCGCGAGCTCCTGCCTGCCTATCTGCCGGCCCCTCCTCCTCCTGCGGGCCAGGCTCAGGGCAGCAGGCGCTCCCCAGTACGTGGTGTCTATCTCCCCCCCCCCCACGGCCAGCTGGGAGGTTTCCAGGCCCCACCGGGAGGGGGGGCGCCACGAGGTGACCTCGCCTAGGGTGCGCAACCCCCTCGGGCCAGCCCTGCTCAGCACCCGTTTTGAATTAGTGTTGCTGAAGTGTAGTGGGTTAGACGCATGTAGAAACCACTGAGACCGATGTAGTGATCAGCATGGTTTACTGGTACACAACAAAGACAAAGACTAACGGCCAGCTGGCCAACTATATACACACCCGGGGACGCCCCCCTAGGTCCCGTTGGTGGGTTTAAATCTCCCGCCATGGTCCTATTGGTTCCCAAGCGGAAAGACTAGGAGCCTAGTCCCCATTGTTCTTACAGAGTCAAGCTCTGGGGTATTCGCTGGCCCCTAGTGGCGGTCATCGGACATAACAGTTGTCAACCTCCAGGTGGCACCTGGAGACCCGCTACCACAATGGATCTCTAGACAACCAAGATCAGTTCCCCTGGAGAAAATGGCTGCTTTGGAGGATGTTTTCTATGGCATCGTATCATGCTGAGGCCCCTCCCCTCCCCAAATCCCGCCCTCCTTAAGCTCCACCGCCCCCAGTCTCCAGGTATTTCACAACCCAGACACGGCAACCCTAATTGCCTAGGCGACCTCATCACTGATTTTGTCTGTGGTTACCCAGGAAATCTAAAATGGGTACCGAGATCTTGTGAGGGGATCTTGCAAGATGTCAGTGGTCATTTACTTCACTTTGATTCCCAAAGGCGATCACGGGGGTGGGGAGCAGTGGGCAGGCATGAAGGACAAAGGCTGGTTGAGGGAGTGCAGCCAGGAAGGCAGGAAAATGGAGTTTAAAAAAAGAGAGGAAAAGAGGGACATCACCTTTCCTCATGGTTATATAAAGGTAAAGGTAAATGTTCCCTTGCTCGAAAGCCAGTCGAGTCCGACTCTAGGGTTGCGGTGCTCATCTCCGTTTCAAAGCCAAAGAGCCAGCGCTGTCCGAAGACATTTCCGTGGTCATGTGGCCGGCATGACTAAACACCAAGGCACATGGAACGCTGTTACCTTCCCACTGAAGTGGTACCTATTTATCTACTTGCAATTTCTTGCTTTCAAACGGCTAGGTTGGCAGGAGCTGGAACTAGAGACGGGAGCTCACTCCGTCATGCGGCACACTCGGGTCTCGAGCTGCTGAACTACCGACCTTCCACAGCCTGCAGTTCAGTGTCTTAACCACTTGAGCCACCGCAGCTCCTTCATGGTTATATAGGAAGCAGCAATCAAAGTGGTCAAGAATGCCTCGATAGTGCCCTGACCCGGATAGCCCAGGCAAGCCCTATCTCATCAGATCTCAGAAGCTAAGCAGGGTCGACCCTGGCAAGTACTTGGAAGGGAGATCTCCTAGGAATACCAGGGCCGGGATGCAGAGGCAGGCAATAGCAAGCCACCTCTCTGAAACATCCAAGCCCCACTAGGAGTCGCCAGAAGTCAACCATGACTTCCAGGCATACACACATGCACACACACTCACAAATACACACAAAGAAAAGAATGCCTTGATAGATAGTTACTTGTGTCAGTCATGGAGGCTCTCCTTTCCTATTTGCTTTCTTCTGCATGCTTGCCAGTCGCTGTTCCTGAATACGTCACAGACACATACGAAGCTGCCTAACACCCGGTCAAGCAAAATGTCTCCTCTAGCTCAGTATAATGTACACCAACTGGCAGCTGCTCTCCTGGATCTTTGGAAGTGAAAGGTATTTTCGAGCACCTGCTTAATTAAGACCCTTTGATGGAAAACGCCAGGAACACAGTGTCATGCCTGCCCTTGACTCAGAGCCAGAGCCAGCTCCTGACAGCTTAAGAGGGGAGGATTCAGTGCCTTTAAGAAGCATCAGGATCTGCACCTACTGTAAGTACTGAGGAGGATACACAGCAATCAGAGTCAACTACAGGACGGTTTGCACCTGGGATTGAGCAGGCCATAAGCAGCTCACCACCTGCATCTCCCCCACCTGTAAGTAGGCTTAGGGATCAGAGACGTCAGGAGCTGGCTAGCCGATGAAAAGAAGCACGTTCAAGAGGGCGGAGATCCTTGAGCCCTGAGTTTTAACAGCAGCCAGGACCTCGCACAAAGGTGCTAATGAGTTAATAGTAGGGCCTCTGGCCATGAGCAATTTGTGCTGGCAACCTCATTCGTAGAACTAGAAGCTCTGCACCTTGATTCCTGTTTGACTCTGTGGCTTTTGGACTCAGCTTGTGTTTGGACTGCTCTGGCTCCTGACTTCCAGCTTTGAACCTGACCACGCCCTTCGGCTTTGCTCCCTGTACTCTGACCTCTGGTAACGTTTGACTACGGCTTTGTCTGGTGTTTTAGGACTTGTTTAATGCTCTGCTGACTGCTCTCCCGGCTGACCTTTGGACTTGTATTGTGACTCCCCCTGTCTGCCTGCCTCCCCGGCTCTACCGCCTGGGACTTGGTTCATGTAAAGCACACACGCTCCTCCACTGAGCCAACTCTTCCATTCTATCAACAACAAGAAGAAAACACCTAGAAGCCGGTAGCTGTTCAAGGAAGCTCCCTAATCCTGGAGTCAACTAGGGTTTTGACAGAACGTTTGGTCAAACCACGACTACAGAGTCACTCAAGAAACTCTTGGAAAATGGTTTTATCGGTCAGCCTCTAGGATGAGCCCATCTTAACATGTCTTCTGTCTCTCTGGAACCCTAGTCAAGTGGAAAATACTGCCCCTGCTTTAACCACTTCTTTAACCCATAAGAAAAGATTTAAAACCACTTCTGTAGGGGCAATATCATTGGGCCCAATGGAGAAATCCACATGTATCCCAAAGAACATATGAGTTTCCCCAAGAGGCCTAATAGCACCTCATCTACGACCATTTCAGGTTGAGAAAACACTGCTTGTGTGGGGAGACTGACACTCCTTCTCCATGCATGCTGTGGTCCTGCACTGAATCGGGCTCCCTGCATATGAGAACTGAGAACCCACAGCTCACGTCTGACTGTTACACAAGGTGGGGACAGAAAACAAACAAGCACTGTATAAATAACGCAGACCAGGGCTATTTTTGGGCAGGAACTCACAGGAATGGAGTTCCGGCTGGCTCCCAAGTTGGCCACACCCAGCAGGAACTCATTAGCATAATAGGCCACACCCAACAGCAGAACGCATTAGGATTGGCTACATTAGGGGTGTGTGGTCTAACATGCAAAGGAGTTCCTGCTACAAAAAAGCCCTGGGTTTTGACAACAAACAAGGTAAACAGAATAAGCAAAAGGTGGGTGTGACTGGATGACCACACTTCTGGTAACATGGGGGTGCGGCCTAATATGCTAATGAGTTTCTGCTGCTGGGTGTGGCCTATTATGCTAATGAGTTCCTGCTGGACTTTTTCTACAAAAAGAGCCCTGACGCAGACCATGGAGTGCACAAAGGTCATGCAAAGGAAAATTGTATTATAACAAAAGCAAAATTGACAAAAATAACAAGGGACCACATAGATCAGTAAAGCAAGATTACATCATAAAATGTGCAAGTCCATAAATTTTGTTATAATACAATTTTCCTTTGCATGACCTTTGTGCACTCCATAGTCTGCATTATTTATACAGTGCTTGTTTGCTTTCTGTACTCAGTGTACTGTGTTAACACAAGTTGGGGACCCCAGACCCAACCTGGGTACTCCACAACATGTGAATTAACCCGAATTCAAGACTATGGATTATGGAGTCAGGGTTCTACTTATCACTATTTGTTCTACTGCGGCAAGAAAGATTTCCTCCTCTTATTTCCAAACCTGCCCTGAATTTGTGCTAAGCTTTTCAACTGTTATATTAAACTCTACACAGGAAAAGGACTTTATGCACCTTTTAAAATCACTGGATACAATTCTGGTATAATATGTAAAATAAACCATTGGAACAACAATTTATAGCTTACCTGACTTTTTAAAAAGAAAAATGTGTATTACCACTTTGCTTACACAAGTTTTTTTTTTTGTCTACATAATGAAGAACCCGCATTTCTGCTAACACCCCCTCCCGACCCACCCCTTTTACTTTTTGTCCTTTCAAGGAAAACATTCCAAGGCAATTCTCTTGAGTAGTCTAACTGTATCCTAAAAGCTATGTTAAAATGAAGATCTTAAAATTTAGTTCTTCAAATCAGCTCATATGTTAAAGCATTAAATAATAAGAGGGGCTGGATAGTTAAAAAGATTGTGTAATGGCTTTTGTGAAAAATTAAGTTTGTGATCAGATGTAAAAAAAAAACAACGGACAAAAGAGCATTTGAGGCCAACCAGAACAAAATCACCAACTCAATCCGATCCTGGCTTGCTAGCAGCAGAGAGCAAAAAACCCACACACAACTAAGGCCAAGAAAGTAGGATTGGGACACCAGCTATAACATGAATGGACTTTAGGCGTAACCACAACACTATCAAAATATTACAAGAGAACAAATAATAATCAAAGATCAGTTAGCCGCTGAAGCGTTACAGAAGTTTTGTCAAAAGAACAAACATGACTGCTTTTCAGCATAACAGGGTGGACTTCATCAAGCACAGATAATCAGAGTGAAATCCAAACATTTACCTCTTGACATGGTACCAAGTGGGCAGGAGGGGTCAGGGGTGGCATCTCAACAAGACATTATGGAGTCCCAGGAAAACATTCCACCCACATTCACTGCTGAACTAAGACTTGTGCAGTGATGTAGATCACTTCAGAATACTGTGTGTTTATGTGTAGGGTGTTGCATGTTTCAGTGCCTCTCACTTTAAAAAAAAATCCTGTACTTGAGTTCTAGCTTAGCCTTGCCTTTCCCCAACATTCTCGCTCCCTACAGGCAATAAGCACAGCACTGTAGCATATGACTGTTCTCAATACACCCGTCAGTACTTTGTTGTTGTTGTTCAGTCGCACAGTCGAGTCCGACTCTTCGCGACCCCATGGACCAGCTCCCGCCAGGCCCTCCTGTCTTCCGCTGTCCTCTGAAGTTGGCTCAATTTCATGTTCGTTGCGTCGATGACACTGTCCAACCATCTCATCCTTTGCCGTCCCCGTCTTCTTTGACCTTCAATCTTTCCCAGCATCAGGGTCTTCTCCAGTGAGTGCTCCCTTCTCATTTGGTGGCCAAAGTCTTTGAGCTTCAGTTTCATTATCTAGCCTTCCAGGGAACAGTCAGGGTTGATTTCTTTTAGGATTGACTGATTTGATCTTCTTGCAGTCCAAGGGACTCTCAAGAGTCTTCTCCAGCACCATAGTTCAAAAGAATCTATTCTTCGGCGCTCGGCCTTCCTTATAGTCCAACTCTCGCAGCCATACATGACTACTGGGAATACCATTGCTTTGACCATGCGGACTTTTGTTGGCAGGGTGATGTCTCTACTTTTTATCATGCTGTTCAGGTTTGCCATCGCTCAGTACTTAGGGCCAGTGTATTCAATATATTCCTTATGTAGAACCTTTCAGAACTATCAAGGCCTACTCCAGAGCAGTGTTCCCTCTAAACTGAGTTAGCTTGAGCTAGCTCACAGTTTTTTAGCCTCCGGCTCACACATTTTTGTCTTAGCTCAGGAAGGAGGGCTCCAGAGCAAACTGATTTATGCAGGAGCCAAAGGGATGGCTCGCAACTTTAATGCTAGCAGCTCACAAAGTAGCATTTTTGCTCATGAGACTCCACAGCTTAGCAGGAACATTGCTCCCGAGTGACTCAATTAGAGTCCAGTGGCACCTTTAAGACCAACAAAGTTTTATTCAAGGTATGAGCTTTCTACCCAGAGTGACTTGTCACTGAATAGACAATCCGCTCAGCGGAGCAAGGCAGGCAGGCTGGTAGTAAAGAAATTAGTACGCAGAGCAGCAGTTTGCCCTTGTTGAGGAAACCAGCTGCTCCATCCAACAGAGCAGGACAGTTCTGAATTGTTTGCCAGGGCAGGGTGAACCACACAACTTGGTAGTGTGAGTCACCCAACAGACTGCTGAGTCAGGAAAGCCGAGCGTGACCACTTCAGTTCAGAAACCGCATTTTTTTTTCAACCAGCTTCATCTTTTCCCAATGAGCTGCATTAGTACAGTGCAAGAGAAGCCAATAACAGGCTTAAGACAAGAGCACGGCTCTCTCTTCTAGTGTATTGGGGAGGCCAGGGTTGGATTCGTGGCCCAAGACATGTGCACTTAACCCAAGAGCTGCTAACACAAGGGCACCACCATCGAATTGAGAACTGGGAACTATCATAGCAGCATGCATAGTCAATAAGAAGAGAAAAAGGGAAGAGACTGGATTTACACACTGCCCTTCACTACCCAAAGAAGTCTCAGACAGGCTTACAGTCTACTTTCCCTTCCCCTCCCCACAAGAGACACCCTGTGAGGTAGGTGGGGCTGAGAGAGCTCTTTTGAGGACTGCTCTTGAGAGAACAGTTCTGAGAGAACTTGTGACTGACCCAAGGTCCCACCAGCAGCTGCATGTGGAGGAGCGGGGGATCAAACCCGGTTCTCCCAGATTAGAGTCCGTGCTCCTAACTACGACACCAATCAACCCATATGGCATTCTGCACTATATACTCAGGGTCCATCTGCCTGTTACTAAGTCCTTGTGTTTGTCGAGGAACAGGACAAGGGCTTTCTTTCACATGTGCAGTTGGAAGTTTTGTGCCTCCCAGACGCACACTGGCTCTTTTCCGTTTGTGACATCAGCACACAGCAAAAAGCAGCTGTAGCCTCCCCCAGCACTATTTTTGCATCCACACCATGGAGCCGCTATGGGCGCCATTGTTACAATCGCATTAGTTACCCAACACAACTTAAACAGAAAAGAGGCAGTCACAAAACTCCCAATGCAAGTGTGATACAAAGCCCCTGTAGGGTTGACAACCTCCAGCTGGGGCCTGGAGATCTCCTGCAATTAGAACTGATCTCCAGGTGACAACAATCAGATACCCGGGAGAAAATGGGTAGACTCTATGGCATTATGGCCCACTTACGTCCCCTGATCAGAGGTCATTTCGGGGGGGAACGCGGGGGAACGCAGTCCCCCCGGGTGAGGTGCAGGGGGCGGGGCACATGACGAAGCCCCGCCCCCTGCTTCCGGCCGCCCCGCTTCCAGCTCTCATTCAGCCAGGAGGAGGCAGGAGAAGAGGGAGGGTAAGTTGCTTCCTCCCCGCCTCTCCCCACCCCTGCCTGCCTGGGGCCAGGGAGGGCCTTGGCGGGGCTTCCTCGCACTCCCGCTGGCCTTGCAGGTCCATCGCTGAGCCCCTGATGTCAGGGGGTGTGGCATATGCTAATGAGTTATGCTAATGAGTTCCCCTAGCTCTTTTTCTACGAAATGACCCCTGGTCCTGATACTTCCTAAACCCCTCCCTCCCCAGGCTCCACCCTCCCTCAAATCTCCAGTTGGCAAGCCCTAAGCCCTTGTGCTGTTCCCCAACCAAAGTGAGGACTTTGTTATGTGTAGATCGATCCCCTGAGTGACCTCCCCACACCGACTACCTAGCTCCAAGACTATCTAGAACGGCAGCAAAGATACAAAGCCCACTTTCATCACAAGCGGCTTGAGAACAGAGGCAAAACTTGGGGCATTCCAAGCTGTGCATTTCATAATGTCATTAACGGCTTCAGCAACAGCAGCTCCCATCAGATGTTTTCCTTCATTCAGCTTGTCCAGTGACCCTTTCGGAGGCCACAGTGCCAAAATGGCCAGAGGAAAGCAGTGAGAGTTGTTTTGCCTTCAGTGGCATATTTATCAGTTGTCCTCCTCAGCTCTTTGTTGTGTTCTGATTACTGGAACACTTCCAGTAACATAAAGGGAAGAAGAGTAGAGAAGAAGAGAGATTGGATTTATACCCCGCCCTTCACTACCCAAAGGTCTCTCAGAGCGGCTTACAAACTCCTTTCCCTTCCCCTCCCCACAACAGACACCCTGTGAGGTGGGTGGGGCTGAGAGAACTCTGACACAAACTGCTCTTTTTTCAAGGACAGCTGTGCCAGAGCTTGTGACTGACCCAAGGTCACATCAGCAGGTGCAAGTGGAGGAGTGGGGAATCAAACCCGGTTCTCCCAGATTAGAGTCCGCACGCTTAACCACTACACCAAACTGGCTCTCACAGTGACTCACGAAAGCGCATCCCCTGCCACAAATTTTGTTAGTCTTTAAGTTACTACTGGACTCTTGCTCTTTTCTGCAGTAACACAGCAGGTAACCTAAAGTCATTATTACATTAAAGGGGACAAAAATTCTGATATATGCCCACGCTTTCCATTTTTGAGCTGTCAAATTTGCATGATCGTGGCTAGTACTCAAAGAAGGTCAGGGGGAAAATGAGAATGTGTCAGCCGAATTTACCATTGAGTTTGCCCAAATACCAGAGCATCGCCCCCAAACGCCCCCGGTGTGCCTATGTCCCTTCCAGGTGACATCAGCACGTCAGACTGGGCACTGAAAAACACCATTTGGGAGTGGGATTTCCCCCTACTGGCATACAATAGCTACTTGCCGATTAGTGTTGGGAATTTTGATAATACAAATAGGTATGAGAGGGGAAAAACATTATGACATCAACAGCCATATATCGAAGCTTCTGTATGCAACCAGCATTAGTCTGGATTGTGTTTCCCTCTGTCGCTATGTGGAATGAGCGTGGGGGCAAATGTTCAAATCCTGAAGGTAGGAGGCAGAATGGGCTATTAAATTCCTCTTTTTCTGAGCTTCTTCATGGTATCTCTTTCATTTGAGAAAGCGACACAGGTTAAGAGAAGCAGTTATAGAGCCAAAAAACTAGAAATGTTGGACATTTAAACCTTGTATGGTCTGAATAGTCACCTTCCCTTATCTTAGTTTGTGTTCTTTTTTATTCAGCTTTCATGTATACCCAGGTAGTGTTTTTCACACAAACTGTCCATTTATTGGCATGTGAAAACTTGAATGAAGAATAACATTAACAACTACTAATCAAAACTGATGAACCGAGTCACATATCGACAGCCTGTGTTAAATCAAATATTTCCCTGGTGTATACACAATTTAAAATAAAAAAACTACAGGAAACTCTGGCATTTCTATACAGTGTAAATTTGTAAGGGGATTTTCTGCAGTTTTATCCATTAAAAACAACTACAGAGCCCAAGAAATTTCACTTTGAACAGTTACTCTGACCAAAATCCCTTTATTTGCTCAGAATAGTGGCTGTTAGATGACTCAACGATTCCTCCTTTTCTCACTCGTTTCTATAAACTCACTTCTAAGCAACAGAGTAAAAGACATTGGCCATAATCCAGCCCTTCGTCAATTAGATCAGTAGGATTTCAGTATGCAAAACCATATGCTAGATTGCCGCCAATTTATTTTCTCAGGAAATGAGGGCAAGTTAATCTAAGCTTCAAATGATCTCTGCCTCGAGGAAACCTACATTCTACCTTTAGAATTAGGCAAAGGACACATATTTGCAAAGATGAACTTATTTTGCATTTATTCCCCTTCCAAAAGTAAACCTTATTCCCATGTACAAAAATCCCTTGGCAAAGACTGCAGGTTTTGGAGGTGGAAAGGCTGGTGGTGGTAGCTAGATGTAGGCCCAAGACACTGTCTTCCCATGACCACCCAAAACCTGGAACTGGCCAAGTGGGGGGAGAATGGAAAGGGGAAAAAGGGCTCAGGGCAACAAAAGTAGTCAGTAAGGTTTCCATAAATCTTTCCTGCTTATCCAGGGCTATTTTTGGGCAGGAACGCACAGGAACAGAGTTCCGGCTGGCTCCCAAGTTGGCCACACCCAGCAGGAACTCATTAGCATAACAGGCCACACCCAACAGCAGACACTCATTAGAATTGGCTACATTAGGGGTGTGTGGCCTAACATGCAAAGGAGTTCCTGCTACAAAAAAACCCCTCTGGGTTTTGACAACAAAGTAAACAGAATAAGAAGCAAAAGGTGGGTGTGGCTGGATGACCACACTTATGGTAACATGGGGGTGCGGCCTAATATGCTAATGTACTGTGCTGTCAAGGGTGTGGCCTAATATGCTAATGAGTGTCTGTTTTGGGTGTGGCCTATTATGCTAATGAGTTCCTGCTGGGCTTTTTCTACCAAAAAAGGCCTGTGCTTATCTATAAAGTGCTAAGAAGAGAGAGAACACTGTGTCAGACCCAGCCAGCAAAGGCAATAGCTCAGTGGGGTTAACAAATCAGGAACCACTCTTGAGTATGTGCACTCCACCCACCACCTGGGATGGATCCCCCCATTCACTTAACACAATGGGTTCAGATTCTGGTTTAGGGAAAACTCGGTCAGTCTAAACAATGGTTAATACTAATGGACTCATCCTAGAAAAAGAAGAAGAAACAAATGAATAAAGAAGGAATCGGTCATCTGAACAAAAAAGGAGCCTGGAATCCATGTCATGCACTTCAAAAACCCAAAACACTTGAACCCCCTCTCCAAATTCTCCAATCCTTCCAAACAAATGAGCATTTCCACCTGCACCAGACCCTCCTCTTCTTTAGCAGAACATTTTATTTATTTATTTATTTTGAAAGAGGAAGAGAGTAACTACCTGTGGCCAAACATTCATGGCTTCTCTTTCTTGTACTTACACATCCATGGTCATAACTTCCTCCTGAGAAATACAAGATTTGCTGTTCGCTGTTCCTTCTGAACTGAACCAAAAGCCAGAGAAAGTCACCAATTCCATGTTTCTCAGTAGGAATTTGTGGCTGAAGAAAGAGGCCCCTTAGACCTACCTTCTCTAAAGCCCTCCCCACTAGTATTTACTTTCTTCACCTCCCCAAAAGTGTGAGTTTACCACTTTTGGGGTGGAGGCAGGCTGCCAGGGAAGACAGGCTAGGAAAGGGGGCATGGTGGATGCCAGCCCTGTTTTGAGTCAGGGGCAGCTGGTTCAGATTGGTTTGTGCCTGAAAGAAGACTGTTAAGTTAGAAGTCTCTCCTTAACCCTGAAATTCAAATGGTTCACTGGTTTTATCAGTACTGACAAACTGTTTAGGCGTGGTTAAAGGGGAGATGGGAATTTGCTCTTGGGAGCAATGGGGCTGTGTGGGAGAGAGAGCATCCTCTAAAGGCTGACTTCCAACCTGTTAACCACTGATCTCCAACATCTAGCAATATGTCTGCATCAACCATCGTTATGAAAGCTTCCAGAGAAATTCTGCCATGGCCTAAAGCATAACTGTGAGTTGACAGACTCTGCAATTGTGGCAACAACAGAATCAATTCTGTGGATTATATTCTTTTTGACTGCCCCAGATTTTCAGATCTAAGAGCTGGATTGATCTCCCTTGTAGTTAATCAGAACTTTATCTCCTCAGAAGCTAAGTCATCTTGGCTATTCAGAGATAAACAAACCTCTTCGTGTGTGACGAAATTTCTGGCAGCTGTTGTCAAGCTACATGATAACTTTTGTAGTGATTTTTAGGCTCTCCTTTTGTGGGGTGAGGGTTTGCTGTTTATGACTCTGGTTGTGAAAACAGTAACCAAGAAGTAAGTAAAATAACTGTGAGTTAGGTTTAACATCTGCCTGCCTGTAATGGGCCAACTCCCATCCCTACACCCAATCACCCGCACTTGATAAACGGAGCAGTGGGATGAACTACTTATTTAATTAAACATTTTAAAAACATTTATTTATTTATAACAAAAGGGATGGAGGGGAGAACAATGTTGTTGTGTATGCTGTGACATCACTTCGCAGAAGTAAAGTTGGTATCTTATTGGCACTGACTGTGTTTTCTCAGGATGAGTTGAACTTTTATATACGGTTTGCAGAAGATGGTAACACAGTTTCTTCGAAGAAGTTCACATAAATATGTCAATCTAGCTCCTACTTTCAGATTTAATGAATTCAAATTTAATCCCCCCTCCCGAACTTTTTGTTTCTTATTTTATTTTCCTAGGTTTATAGTCTGCCTTTCTCACTGAGAATCAAGGTGGATTACACGGTGTAAATCGATTTGTTCAATAGGATGAGACATTAAAGAAGCCATGTACTAGGACTAGATTAAAGAAATCCGAAACAAGCAACAGAAATCAGAAACAATTCATTTCCTCACATTCTTCCTGGTTCACAGATGTAAAGGTATCTACTAATTTCTGCAGCCAACTGCTCCTTTTGGTCTTCAGCTGATGAGACTTCACAGCGGTAATGACCCACCACTGGGCACGTTTCCATTTCCAGTCCAGGAGGACCATCCCAAAAAAGCTTTTAATGAACACTTTTGCCCTTTTCATACAATACGCATGAGTATGAACGCAACATATGGATCAACTGAGGAACAGGAAAAGATTTAGCCCTTACGACTGCTTCATCCCTTCAAGAGTCATAAATCAAATGGAAATGGGGAGGGGGTGAAGAGAAGGAATGGAAAATAAATCTGCTAGATGGGTCTGGAGGAACCGGGTATAAAATGAGCAGGCAAACATACAAAACAGAGCTCATTTGGAGGCTGGGTCGCTTTTTAACTTCACCATTATTTTCTTAAAAGCGTGTATTCTAACTAAAGAGCCAAAATATTTTGCACAGTTCCAAACCACAGACTTGGTTTTAAGCTGACCTTTCAGAGACTAGCACTTGCATCAACCATAGGAAATGACTGGTTAGCAATGATAAAGTCTACACCACTAAATCCACGGCCAACTTTGGAATGGGTTGACCATTCCATCTTCTGTTCTCGCCCACAGAGTGGGATGCAGAGTGCCAAGAATTACAGAGGATAACACGGCACTCCTAAATAGTTACCAAGTGATAAATTTCATGGGAATAAAAGGGGAATTATTCTCAGTAAACCTGTGTAGCATTATGCCACTAGACACAAACACACAATATGCAGGATTATACAATTGTGTCCTGTTTATGCTCAAACCTAAAATGGCAGGGGCAGAGTGCAAGTCCCCATAGTTTTTCCTTCCACATGGAAAGGGGGATTTGAGAGTGGGAAAACAGCCAGAGAGAAAACAAATGTATAGTCAGTGCTGGTTGTTTTGGATTAAAAACAAACAATCCTTCCCTCTCCCACAACAAAGAAGCCCCGTTCACATGTTACAATGAACAAATGTATATCCTGCCTACATGTAGAAGAAGAAGAAGAAGAGAAGAGATTGGATTTATACCCTGCCCTTCACTACCCAAGGGAGTCTCAGAGCAACTTAGAAACTCCTTTCCCTTCCCTTCCCCACAACAAACACCCTGTGAGGTAGGTGGGGCTGAGAGAGCTCTGACATAAACTGTTCTTTTCCAAGAACAGCTGTGCCAGAACTATGGCTTGCCCAAGGTTATCCAGTAGGTGCTTGTGGAGGAGTGGGGAATCAAACCCAGTTCTTCCAGATTAGAGTCTGCGCACTTAACCACTACACCAAATGTACACCTGTTTGTAAGAAAGACCTAACACGCCTGGCCTGTAGCCAGGGATCATTTCGTAGAAAAAGAGGTCCAGGAGCTCATTAGCATACCTCATTAGCATAATTTATTTGCATATACCACACCCCCTGACATCACCAGAATTGTGTCAGAAGGCAACACCCACTGCAACTTACCTGGCTGCTTCTTGCTCCTTGTGACCCTTGGTTGAGGTTTATAAGATTATGCATGGGATAGAGCAGGTAGAGAAAGAGGTACTTTTCTCCCTTTCTCACAATACAAGAACTTGTGGGCACTCCATGAAATTGCTGAGCGGTCGGGTTAGAACGAATAAAAGGAAGTACTTCTTCACCCAAAGAGTGATTCACACATGGAATTCATTGCCACAGGAAGTGGTGGTGGCTACAAGCATGGACGGCTTCAAAAGGGAATTAGATAGGCATATGGAGCAGAGGTCCATCAGTGGCTATTAGTCACAAGGTATAGATAGGGGCTCTGGGGCAAGTGATGCTCTGTCTTCTTGGTGCTTGGGGGGGGGGTCAACAGTGGAAGGGCTTGGGGGGTCAACAGTGGGAGGGGTCAACAGTGGGAGAGCCAGTTTGGTGTAGTGGTTAAGTGCATGGACTCTAATCTGGGAGAACTGGGTTTGATTCCCCACTCCTCCACTTGCACCTACTGATGTGACCTTGGGTCAGTCACAAGCTCTGGCACAGCTGTCCTTGAAAAAGAGCAGTTTCTGTCAGAGCTCTCTCAGCCCTACCTACCTCATAGGGTGTCTGTTGTGGGGAGGGGAAGGGAGAGGAGTTTGTAAGCTGCTCTGAGACACCTTTGGGTAGTGAAGGGCGGGGTATAAATCCAATCTCTTCTTCTTCTCTCTTCTTCTAATCTCCTGACCCCACTGGTGGCATGTCCTGATGGCACTGGTATTTCTGGCCACTGTGTGATACAGAGTGTTGGACTGGATGGGCCTTTGGCCTGATCCAACATTGGCATCGCTTATGTTCTAATGGCTGCTAGAAGCAGGGGGTGGGGCTTGTTGCATGTGCCCACCCCCTGGGCTCTTTACTGCCGGAGCTCCGCTCCTGTGCGCTCCTGCAGGAAATGACCCCTGCCCATAGCTATGGTGGGGCTATTGGGGGCTCTTCCCCCTTCCTTAAAGCCCCTCGGATCTCCCCAAAAGCATTTAAGGGAATCCTTTAAAGGCTTTTGAGAAGAAGCGGTGGTGGCACGCGCCCCTCTCATTCCCCTCCTACAAGATATATAGGGCCCTTCAGCTGATCAGCAGGGAGCACGTGGCCCACCAATCAGCTGGAGGGTCCTTTAAATCTTGAAAGAGGGAGGGAGAGGGGCACGTGCCACCCCCCTTCATTATGGCAAATAATGGCAGCCCCACCAGACAAATCTCTGCCCCACAAGCCACAAAATCCTGGCTACGGGCCTGCACACATTCACTGTATGAATGAGACCAGGAACCAGTATCTGGTTAAACTTGAGGTTTGTATCACCCGTTCAGCTGTACGTGCATTGACTGTAACATGACAACTACTCAATGCACATACGAAGAACAATCAAGCACACACTGTACATGGATTATACAGCTGTTCATTGTAAATTGTGAAAGGGGGCAGAGCTTAAGACTGAAGAGAACACTCATCACCCTGGAAAAAGGTTCAACAAAAGTTGCAAGTTGTGTTGGGCTGGATGCTGTTGAGTTGGATGCAGACTAAATGTTCTGCCAATGTAAATGAACTTTTGCCATCAGAACAGACCTTTCCCCACCTGTCCTTCCCAACTATAGTCCACTGATCTCCCCAAAATGCTGTTCTTGGGGGGTAGCAGACCCTCAAGAATGGCACGAGGGGCAAACTGGGGGTGGTGGTCTGCAACAGGAAGGGAGGATTGGAAGAAATCACAACTCCCCTTCCATTAATGGAAAATGTATTTGAACCCAGTTCATTCTCTGCAGGTGTATAAAACCACATTCAGGAAGGGTTACAGGCAATATTACTAATAATAATGGAAGAAAATGTAAAATAAAAATGGGAAGCCTTTAGCATAAAATAATGGACTTTCCCATTGTGGCTAGAACAAACGGGTTCTGTGCCAGTATCACTTTCTTTTCAAAACAAAAATAAAAGGCCTGATAATTTGCCAGCATCTGTACACCCATTCAAATTCTTAACATTTTAGGTCTTTGGCCTGCATTTAATTGTACAAAAGGAATCCACCACCTGATTTTTTTTTTTCCCTGAATAAAAATTCCACTTATTTTGGAATGGGATTTAACCAATTTACTGCATTTATTTAACTTCTGACACACAAACACACAGAGTCTTTAAATATCTTTGACTCAGCGTGTAAAGCAGAAAAAAAAACCATACAGAAATTATTTGCAGTAGCTCAGATTTTAGAACAAACCCCCAATAGATAGGCAATTCTCACTCCTAACAAGCTTTCACTCCTAACCCAAGTTCCCGCAGATTCCTGTGCCAAAATCAACTTCCTAAGAAAATAATCTAATAAGTATCCCGTTTTCTGTGGAGCTGTTCTTTATTATCCATTCCACAACGGCTCTCTTCCTTCAAAGGTACCATAATTTACAAAATGCTCAGGTATTTTACAAGAGAAAGAGCACCTTTTCTTTTCCGTTTCTATGCACAGCAAGTATTGCAAAAGACATGTTTGCAAGCCAATATTGTGGTACACAGAGCTTTCCTCATCACAGCTGAAAGGCGAGAGTCAGGAGCCAGGGAGCAGCAATAGTTCAGCCACTCAACTTTGCCTTCGCCATTTCCTACTATTATTCAGAGTCCTTTTTCACACACCCTCTGAAGTAAATGTCTGCATTCCCATAGGGATAGTGCAAGGAACTGAAGTAACGCTACAAACGCCACTCAATCCAGTCAAACAAAAGATAAGGCCGAAACAAGGAATTCATTTTCTCACAGTGTCACTATTCAGAACCAGGAAGGAAACTTGAGGGGAAAAGAGAAAAGCCTTCCTACAGAAACGCTCCCTTGTAACTTTGAGGCTTTGAGTTTACCCAGAATGACATCCAGTGGTGTGCAGCATGTCTGTACAGGATGGTTTCAGAAATGAAGCATCAATTGAAACCATGGGTACCACACGAGCGAACTTTGGCCATTTCCACATGAGTTATTTGTCCCAGGTTTGATGCTGTTGGGAAGTTTTGGGTCCCCCTCCCCTCCGGGACTGTGTGTGGTAGTGATGATGGTAGATTATTATTCATGGTGAGCACTAGAATCTTCTCATGAAAAAGTTGCCTATTTTGGCTCCAGTGTGTGTGCCCCTTCTGGAGGCTGGCAGAAACATAAAAGAAGTTCTGCTAAATGCCTTAGTCTATTGAAGGAAAAACAACAGAGTTCCAAGTAAGTGTATTCTCCAATTAACCATTAATGGAACTTTTGGGAGTAGGCCAAGGGCTGAAACACAGCAAGTGTGGGCCATCGCTCAGGAGCAACTCAGTAGAGCTACCTTCTCTTTCAATAAAACATTCTTGTGCCTGGAAGAGTTGGGCAGTTTGGTCAGAGCACAGAGGTCTTGGGAACAACCAAGCTTAACACAAAACTGCTGTTCACCTCAGGTGTGCCATTCTTTAAAAAGAAAAGGTTGAGAGGAAACTGTTTTTCTATTTCCTTTCTATCAATTCACTTGAGAGCAGGAAAAAATGGGCCCAGCAGCAGGTTTTTTTTCAGGGGAGGGGATTTGGGTCAGGTCTGGAGTTCAGTTTCTGGTACCTCCCAGTTAAGGGATTTCAGATAAACCGTGGCTGGAAAAGCTGTCTGCTTGAGACCTTGATGATCCATCGCTCTGAGCAGACAGTCCTCATGTACTAATTGCCTGACTTATTCTGAGGCTGTTGTTGTTGTTCAGTCGCACAGTCAAGTCCGACTCTTTGCGACCCCATGGACCAGATCCCGCCAGGCCCTCCTGTCTTCCGCCGTCCTCTGACATTTGCTCAATTTCATGTTCGTTGCATCTATGACACTGTCTAACCATCTCATCCTTTGCCGTCCCCGTCTTCTTTGACTTTCAATCTTTCCCAGCATCAGGGTCTTCTCCAGTGAGTGCTCCCTTCTCATTGGGTGGCCAAAGTATCTGAGCTTCAGTTTCATTATCTGGCCTTCCAGGGAACAGTCAGGGTTGATTTCTTTTAGGATTGACTGATTTGATCTCCTTGCAGTCCAAGGGACTCTCAAGAGTCTTCTCCAGCACCTGAGGCCGTACCAAGTTCATATTTCTTCTGGAATGTTTCCTCTCGATACAATGGCACTGATCGAAAACACCGTATAGGCTCATGTGTGCAAAATATTGTCATGGAAAGTTTCTTCTGCATGCCATGGGAATGCTTCTGTGGAGTAGCCTCTCACACACAACACGCAATGGGTAGGCCATATCCATGAGTATTGGGATTCGGCCCAACTTTACATCTACAAAACGAGACCTAAGAGAGGGCTGGATGTGCAACCCATTGAACTTACCAGTACAATCAGTAACTATAGTCTGATTACAACACAATCAGTTACAATAGTTTAATTACAAAAATTTTAAATGTGGAGTCTTGTGAGCAGAAATGCTACTTTGTGAGCTGCTGGCATTAAAGTTGTGAGCAAGCAATTTGGCTACTGCATAAATCAGTTTGCTCTGGAGCCCTCCTTCCTGAGCTAAGGCAAAAATGTGTGAGCTGGTGGCTAAAAAACTGTGAGCTAACTCACACTAACTCAGCTTAGAGGGAACACTGTGTCAGTATACACTACCAGGGGGCAGAGAGGTGTACATTCTGAGTTAGGCCATTTATTAGGGCAGAGACCATATAAGTGTTCTTTATTCTAGATATATATTTCTTTCAGTGATTCTTTTGTGGCCATAAGGGTTTGCTTCTTTGAAGTAGAATTCAGCTGGGAAAAACCTTTCCATGCCTAGTCTCAATGGAATGGCACCCAGAGACACAAGAGTTAAATTTGTTCTACAAGATGTCTGGAGACCTCCACCTGTTTCCAATATAATCAGTTCTTTGCATCCCACCCTTTCTGACCAGGAGAAAGACAATATATAATCTTGTGAAAAGCAGTGGCTCAAAATCCATGAGTTATCAGAGTAAGCATTTCTATCGATGTACGCACTCAATGTTCTTGTAATAAATATTACAATGCAAAATGTGCTATTTGACAGCTTTTTCTCTTTTCTTTTAAACCTCGTTAAAGGCATGCATTGGATTTGATTTACTGACCACCGATTCAAATTTTTCAAGTCCGTTTTCAGAGCTCCTCCAAAGTAGCCTTCCAGATTTAAGTGGAACAATCCAGAGGGTTTAAAAAAATTTTTTTAATCAGCCCACGTTAGGGAGTAAAAAAAAAAACCCGGCTTCCCAAGGACCATTTTCATTCCTGCACAATGCAGTGAGTCATGCATTCTTCTATCTAGTATATTCACCCTAGTGATTATATACTGTTCCCCCAAGCCAAGTACAGATTATATTATAAACAAGATCTTACGGCTGATAAAGAAAGAAGTGTCCCACAGCTAAGGCACAGCTGCTAGTATATGGTCTATGCTACTTATTTCCCCTGGTGTAGTACAGAGCATAGTTTCAGTGGAGGAATAGTTATAATTTTATATAGAGTTAATATTCCTACTATACTGACCGCACATGGAGGGGCTTGATCTATCCCCTCAAGGATATTAATGCAAGCCTGAAATCCATCTGCAAGCCCCCACATTCTCACCATAACTGCCATTTCCAGTGCTTTATGCCCTTAACTTGATTTCACTTATTATCTGAAATACTTGTATTCTGCCTCATTCCCACCACCTTAAAGAATTGGAAGTGGTTGACAGATACATCATGATGGCAAGACTGGTATGGCAGAGCATGGTCTTTCATAGGGCTGCCAAGTGTGGGCGGGGGGCGGGGAAACCCCCGCTTTGAAGGCCTGATTTCCGCCGTGGCGGAATCGGGGGCCCGGGGGGAACTCCGCCCCCCAAGGCTGCGTCACCAGAGGTGACGCAGCCACGTTGCTCACGTTGGGGGCGTGGCCCAGATCGTCAGGGGGGGAACCATATGGTTTTCCCCCGACGATCTGGGCCACGCCCCCAACGTGAGTGACGTCGCACGTCACTTCCGTCAACGTGCTGGCAGCACGCGCGCATCCGGAGCCGGCTCCCGGAGCCAGAGAAGCCTCCCCCGCCGGTGAGTTTGCCAGACTTGGCAACCCTAGTCTTTCAGGAGAGGAAATTTTAAAGCAAAGGTGTGGGGAAAGGAGAGGGGTACTTAATATATTTTTTTAAGCAATTTTTTTTGTGACCAACAAACAAAAAACAAACAAACATAAGTGCATGCAGATTTGAGGGTATCATTTATATTGTTATCTTGTCTATTTTGTTACCTCATGCATTGTCTACATGTATATTATTCATTTTTTCCACCATGTATTTTTATGTAAATATTTTGCATTATAGTTAAAAGTATAGTTCGTATTTTCTTCTAATTCGGTTGTATGTCCATGTGGTTTATTTATTACAATGGTACTTAATTTAATGTGGTGTTAGCCGAATGGCTTTATCTACAGCAATTGGCAAAATTTTAAACTGGGTGCTTGCCAACTATACCAAGGTCCTGTTCCCACCAAGGGTTACCAGAGAAGGCGTCGAGGCTGGTGTTGTTAAAATAAATGTCTTTTACTTAAGAAAATATATCACATACAAACAATACTGATGCACTCACACATTCAGTCAAGTTCCTTAGAAATACAGTATTAAAATAAGCACGTCTGCATTAGCAGGTAGGGTGATGATGGGTGATACTTATCTGTCTTTGCAGCTTTGGTTGTTCCAATGAAGAATAGAGGGGAAGAAATGGAAAACTAAAGGGATCCACACTACCAGAACTTAGCAGGACTGTGTGGGGGTCTCTTGACTGCAGATCAAGAGATCAAAGTAGAGGCAAGGGTTTGGGGATAGCAAGCTGGACAAAAGGGGAGTATAAAGCAGACAGGGGTTGTTGCGGGGGATGCTAGCTAGTTGATCAAGTAGGAGAGAGAGAGAGAGACCATGTGACTGGTTCTCTTCCTTTATCCGGGGATCCAGGAGGTGGGTGTTGATGGTGCCAACCTCCTGGCCCACCTTCCTGTTAGTCCATCCCAAAAACCATCCTATGGGTGGCCTATAGGAGTGGGAGGTTGCCTAAAGGAGTGGTCAATATGAAATCTAATACCTTACTCAAAGAAGGACATCTGGGCAGGTGTGAAACCTTGGCGTCAGGATGTTTCATTGAAGTGCTGATCAAGCCGGTCATCCTCTTTGTGAAACAAATGTCCATTTGACAGGAAATGCCAATGTAGAACAAAGCATGGATGTGTTGTACGTGATCCCAACTAGATCTACAATGGGGGCTGTCTCTTCTCAAAGCTGTTGTTTCTTACTGCTCACAATAATGGAGGTGTGTGCTCCTTCACCAGGCTGGTAACTTTGTCACTTACACCTTATTCACGTGTAAGGCTTCTGTAGGCACCTTCTATGTGTTGCATGTCACAACAGGTGACTTGAAATGTACAGTTCTCTGAGCCTGTGTGTGTGTGTGCACAGTCCATTGTGTGTGTAGTAATAAATCTAGTTCATAAAGCAAAATATCAAGTTCATTCTCTAACAGTGGGGTTTAATGCGGTTCTGCGAGGCCTGTAAAATGGAGATGTTCCGCCAGGCCCATAGCTGAGGCAATTTTAAGGTTGTATTACATTTCAATTAAGTTGTATGTTTTTAATCATCTTGTAACCCGCCCTGAGCCTGTTGTGCGGGGGGAAGGGGGGAAATAAATAAATACTTCCCCTGCTGGTTATCTTTGCCCTCTTGTAATCTAGTCACATTTTCCCAGTCAGCCTCAAAGACCAAAAGTGAGAAGAAACATGGCGGGGGGGGGTTGATTTCAAGGGCAAGCACAGCAAGGGGGGGCAGGATTCAGCACCTCTCTGCCTGCCTACAACTCTTCTCCTTTAAAGAGATCTACCTGCCTTTTAGGTCACAGGTAGTGCCATGGTCACTTTCAGGGGTCATTTCCTGCGGGAGCGCACAGGAGCGGAGCTCCGGCAGTAAGGAGCCCAGGGGGCGGGCACATGCAACAAGCCCCACCCCCTGCTCCCAGCAGCTCTCACTCGGGCCACGAGGAGCAAGAAGCTTCCAAAACAGTTCAGTGGCACCTTTAAGGCCAAGGTTTATTCAGGTACAAGCTCTCCCTCCTCTGTGAGGGCAGATCTGCGTGTCCCCCCCAATAGCTAGCAATCCAAAACAGTCCAGTGGCACCTTTAAGACCAGGTTTCATTCAGGCACAAGCTCTCCCTCCTCTGTGAGGGCAGATCTGCACGTTCCCCCCCCCCCCATTAGCTAGCAATCCAAAACAGTCAAGTGGAGCCTGAGCGGTGGGTGTTGCCTTCTGACACACTTCTGGTGATGTCAGGGGGTATGGTATATGTAAATAAGTTATGCTAATGAGTTATTCTAATGAGCTCCTGCACCTCTTCTTCTGTGAAATGACCCCTGGTCACTTTCAGTTAGGAACGTAGGGAGCTGTCCTCAGGGGGACTCCCAAACCTCCCCCCCCGGAGCCTGACCTGAAGAAGCCCTGAGGAGCCACTCTTTGCCCCAGTGGGGAAATTTACTGTCAGGCCAATCTGTACATGCTAAAGCTCCTCAAAACGGCAAACAGTGATCCCCTGAGGCCTTCAGGTCAGGAAAATGGTGCAGGGGATTGGGAGGAGAGACAGATCAGGTCCCCTCTCTTCACATGACACGGCCTCTGATCTGAATTGGACCTGGAAGTACTCGGTGAGCACAAAATTCCCTGAACACGTCTGTCCAACTGACGCAAGGCCCTGTACAGGAAAACCTATTGTGCAGTCAGGTCCTCAGCATGGCATGTTCAGTGCTTTACTCTCAGCCATATGATAAAGTTGTCCAGTTTCTACATTACTGTTACAACTAGGGCCCTGGGAGACCTAATACAGTTTCGTGGGGCCTGTTCTGCCAGACCTTCAGGTGAGGCGGCACGGCGGGCTTCCATTAATTGGCCTCCCTGCTGCAGTTACTGCAGTTTCTACTCCTGAGAGACTACTACCGATAAAATCCCTATAGAAGAAGAAGAGGAGGAGGAAGAGGAGGAAGAGGAAGAAGAGGAGGAAGAGGAAGAAGAGGAAGAAGAGGAAGAAGAGGAAGAAGAGGAAGAAGAGGAGGAGGAGGAGGAGGAGGAGGAGGAGGAGGAGGAGGAGGAGATTGGATTTATACCTCGCCCTTCACTACCCAAAGGAGTCTCAGAGTGGCTTACAAACTCCTTTCCCTTCCCCTCCCCACAACAGACACCCTGTGAGGTAGGTGGGGCTGAGAGAGCTCTGACACAAACTGCTCTTTTTCAAGGACAGCTGTGCCAGAGCTTGTGACTGACCCAAGGCTGTGGCCCCATTATTCCCAGTCTGGGATCACTGAATATGTAATTGCTGCTATGCCCCATCTTTTAACTGTTTTAACTGTTTTTATTGCTTAATTTTTAAAAAATGGCTTACTGTTTATAAAATATTGTTGTAGCCCGCCTTGAGCCCATTCTTGGGAAGGGCAGGATCTAAATCTAAATCTAAATAAATAAATAAAACCTTTCCCACTCCTGCCTACTCTTTTCTCCTGTCCACTCTACTCCTTTCTACTCCTCTACTCCTTTTCTACTTGCTGAACGTTAATGTGGACGCAACACAAAGCAACATGACAACTCACTCACTGTGGGCCCATATGTGATATGCCGAGCATAAGTTATACCCTTGGCTCGAGGCCAATCTTCAGTCTTTCATGTTGACCCCACCATTTAAGATTGAGGTGTCAGACATACAGAGCAGCTAATAAAAGAATAGGCTGTCGTTATATATTTTGTCTCTTCAGCCATACTTTTCCCCCCCTGGTTTATTAATTCCTCTGCATGATGTCATTTTTTTTATCATTTTGTGGTAACAGAATATTAAATTCATATATCATGAATGGATGGCTTTGCCCTGGAAATGTTACAGAACATTAAAAACAAGAAATTTGGAATTACTCATTTTGAAATGTTAAGAGCCATAAGACACAAGTGCTCGAATTCTGAAACGTGTGCTACGTATTAAAGGAGTATATACTGGCAGAGAGGGGGGGATGACTATTACAAACCACCAAAATCCATTTCAAAACCCATTCCAAGTTAAGCAGAGAAACATTCACTATTCTAAAGCGCTTCCATAAGAACGGAGAAGGCAAGAGTGGAATAAGAGTTGATGCAGCCTCCAGGCAGGAGGGAAAACATAGAAACAAAGAGCTGGAAGGAACCTCAAGAGTAATACAGTCTACATCCCTGCACAACACAGGAAATTCACAACTATCCCCCACCCCAGTCCCCCAGTGGTATCTGCTGTATGTCCAGAGGAAGGCAAAAAAAAAAAAAAATCAAAACCCAACCCAGGATCCTTGGCCAATCTGGTCTGGAGGAAAATTCCATTGTGACACCAAAGTGACAATCGGTATTACCCTGGGCATGTAAGAAAGGGCCACAAGAACTAAGCACTGATGCAACCCTTCCTGCCCTCCCTCTCATGATCTGCCTAAGTTCACAGAATCAGCAATGCTGTCAGACGACCATCTAGCCTCTCTTTGAAAACCTCCAAAGAAGGAGAGTCCACCACCTCCTGAGGAAGCCTGTTCCACTGAGGAGCTGCTCCAATAGCTGTCAGGAAGTCCTCCCTAATGTATTACACATTTTCCTAATATTAAACACACGTATCAGCATCTTTATTGCTTTAACAGGCAGACGTATAATCTAACCCCCCCCCCCAGGTGCCTTGCCTTAAACTTTACAAAGAAAAAAAACAGAAAATGCAGCCTGAGTGATGGGAAAAAGGTCATCAGACTAAAAGTGGCCAGATGAGAGCCCTTTGGAATTTCTCCCAAGAGAAGCACTAGCATCAAAGTGAATTTTCAAAGATGCTGCCCAGGTCTAAGACGTACTTGCAAGTGTCAGGGAAACGGCCATCACAACAGTTCCATGTAAGCAAAACAACACACACATCTCGGTTACAGATACTCACCAGACCTGCAATGGGAGTAGGCAATCTATTGATCTTTTTGACCAATCCGGGTTTGATGGTGTTCAGCAACCTGCCGTGAAAAAGGAGAGTTTGTCATATGATTCATCTGTCACACGACTTGACCTTCCCTCAGCATGCCAAGGGCTTAATACAACAGGCCACTACCTTGAAACCTGAAGGCAATTAACTAGGGACAAAAAAATTAGACAAGTCAAGATCAGATTGATTTCTTTAGCTTTGCCAAGGCATGAGTTTACAGAGTTTCCTGATGCGGCACCATGAGTGGAATTAAAGTATGCACTGAACCCATGAATTACCATCCAAGCTCCAGACAAAGAGAGGGACAACAGAGACAAGCCATAATGGCAAGAAAATGCATTGACATGAATAGGCCACATATCGCTGATCTGAGCAACCATGAGATTTTGCTCTTGCTGCTCTTCCTTGCCCATGGACGTCCATTGGTGTGTATTATTTCTACCTTTCTCCTGCAGAAGTTGGGTCTGGCAATATACTTCAAATGGAATTGGTAGTCTGGTGGTATAACAGAAATAAAGAGTAACAAAGGGAGAACACAAGAACTAAGGAACCGTCTACAGCTCGGTAAGAATAATTATCGTATGGCGTTGTGTGTCGTGTAGCCAGGAGATCTGAAGACTGTCTGTCTGCCGTAAGTTCTAGCTCATTAGTGTCATGCTAGATGGTGAGCTAGACTTATTTTGGGGGGCTGAGAGAACTCTGAAAGAGCTGTGTGACTGACCCAAGGTCACCCGGCTGGCTTCATGTGGAGGACAGTGGAATCGAACCCAGGTCTCCAAATCAGAGTCTGTTACTCTTAACCACATTGTCTGTCTGAACACCTCGGTTCAGACACAGCACAGCCATCTGAAAGCAGGCCACGCCACTAACCGCGATTAGTTAAGGTCTATCAAAACCGCGGTTAGTTAAGGTCTATTAAACTAGGATCTGAAACCGTGATTTGAAGTTGGCTTATTAATTTCAGTTAGTCTTACCTGCATTTTAATGTAACATGCAAACACAGACATTAATAGGGTTGCCAGCCCCCAGGTGGGAGCGGGGGATCCCCTGATTTTGCAGGCTCCTTCCCACCACTGGCCAGCTGGCCAGCAGGGAATCCCCACCAGTGTTCCCTCTAAGCTGATTCAGTGTGAGCCAACTCACAGTTTTTTAGCCCCCAGCTCACAGATTTTTGTCTTAGCTCAGGGAGGATGGGGCTCCAGAGCAAACTAATATGTGCAGTAGCAAAATCGCTCACTCACAACTTTTAATGCCAGTAGCTCACAAGATAGAACTTCTGCTCACAAGACTCCACAGCTTAGAGGGAACATTGCACGCCCTGACGTGACATCCCCGAAATGATGACATCACACGGAAGTGACTTCATCACGCCAGGGTTGTTGTGTCGCAACACTCAGGTATTTTGGGCAAAACTCTATGGTGACCATAGAGTTTTGCCCAAACTACCAAAGCGTCACCATGCGGTATCCCCCGCATGATGACGTCACTTCTGTGCAATTGCATCACATCAGGGACATCGTGTGCAGCAATGTCACCCTGCCCCCCACTCCCAGAGAGCTCTCTCCTACCCCCCGCCGGCGAGCAGTTAAGACCTGTCAACCCTAGATATTAATGCTAGTTTGTTCTTTGTAACTGCCCTCGCACATTCCCTGGCTTCAGAGACACGTGTATTAAAAACAGCACTCTGTAGTAAATCAGCATATTAACCATTAGTAAACCCAATTCTAGTTTCACAAACTAACCATAGATCCCATGGTTTTGTGTTATGTCTGAACCAAGTCAAGACATTACCTTTATGAAACTGAAATAGTCCCCACACATCACAGTTTGTAGCATAAAGGTTGGCATTGGAATGTAAGTACTTCATGCCACAAGAAGAATCACATGACCGCTGGTCCTATAGGATACAGACCTCTGCCCAACACATGAAGAGAAGAAGAGATGAGATTGGATTTATATCCCGCCTTTCACTACCCGAAGGAATCTCAGAGCAGTTTACAATCTCCTTCCCCTTCCCACAACAGACACCTTGTGAGCAGTGTTCCCTCTAGGCTGAGTTAGTGTGAGCTAGCTCGCAGTTTTTTAGCCTCCAGCTCACACATTTTTGTCTTAGCTCAGGAAGGAGGGCTCCAGAGCAAACTAATTGATGCAGTAGCCAAATTTCCTGCTCGCCACTTTAATGCCGGTAGCTCACAAAGTAGAATGTTTGATTACAAGACTCCACAGCTTAGAGGGAGCACTGCCTGTGGGGTAGGTGGGGCTGAGAGATCTCTTTCGAGGACTGCTCTTGAGACAACAGCTCTGAGAGGACTTGTGACCGACAAAGGCCACACCAGCAGTTGGATGTGGAGGAGTGGGGAATCAAACCCGGTTCTCCCAGGTTAGAGTCTGCGCTCCTAACCACTGCACCAAACTGGATCATGTAGGCCCACAGACAGGACCGGATTGGGCAGTGCACAGTGTGAAGAGGCAGACATACTCCCACTCCTCCACCATGTAAACAAACAGAAATCTGGCCAAACTGGACCAATGTTCTAATTTCACAGCCTTAGACATCCATCCCCCCACACACAGGTTTCTACATTCAGTCTTCACTCCCATTGTTGGAAAACAGGCAAAGGTAATCCAAAGGTAAAAGTGTGCACTGATGGTGACAGCAACATCCCAAGTTCATAAGTGATAACTGCCATTAGCACACTAATGTTCCTCAGAATCTCCTGTGTGTTTTCTACATGAAAAGTATTAAAATCCTGAGCCCGGTATAGCCAAGTTCTGCAACACTGCATAAAGGAGTATAGAGCCTACCTGCATAATTCATTCTGGTTTTAATTGCCATGGGCTATTAAACATCTACGTACAGAAGCCCTGCCCCATATCCCTGGAAATCACTTCTGAGGCTTCTGAGATGTCTGCAATATTGGCCACCTGCTTTCAAAAACATATTTGTATCTGGAAGGGGGAAAATCTTGTTTTTAAAAAATGACAACATGAGAACAGAAGTTTCTTTCTGCAAGCAGTATAGCCTGTTCAATTAACATGTATGCAAATAATCCCTTTATATTTTTTTCCCAACCAGGAAAATGACATTACCACCAACCAACACTTTATTTAAAAAATTTCTAATCCTTTAACCTACTTCCTGAATTTGCCACAGTGGAAAAGACTGCTGAATCAGGTATACAGATGGGAACCTGCAGAGATCTTTAAGGCTGCATAACTGTGAAACTTAACTGCAGGATTCTCCCCCCCCCCCCCCCAGATTTCAGGAACAAACAATTCCTCCCCCCAAAAAAGCCCAGTCCTGAATACAAAACATCAAGAGCTGCTTGAAATAAATATATATATATTTAAAAAATGTTTGCATTTGCAGGTTAAGTCAGATGCAAAGAAGAATAGGAATGACAGGGCTCCAGCCTTGCAATGGGAGGAAATGAAAAAAAATGTGGTCAGGCCACCACTGTTCACAACTGGAAAGAAGGCTTAGGAGGAAGCAGGAAGAGGAAGAAGGCCAAGAGGGGTGGGGGGGGAACCCATTATTTGTTGAGCAACAAAATAGCCTCAGCATTTCTCCCCCTCTTTGAAGTAGTACTTTCAAAGCAAACTGGCTATTTCAAGAGAGTTGTTTAGTTACCAAAACCTATAAACGATATGGTCCAAGCGTCTCTCTTTCAACATATGAAATAAGTGGCCTGAAAGCAAGCAGGATACAAAGCTGTCCTTTGCATTTACAGAAAATATAATAATGCAACTGCCTCACGGAGTACAATGCCATGATTTGAACGCAGAACGTACTGAAAATCAGGATCGTTAGCGATATCTCTCTTCTGGGAGAGAAACTGTGCGGTAGAGGAACACTCCTAGGGAGGAAAGTGAGTGTGGAAGCCAGTATGGCGTAGTCAAAAGAGCTCTGGAGAGCCCCAAGTTCTTCAAATCCCCACTCATCCACAAAGCTGAATGGCCATTTGCAGGGGTCGTTTCGTAGAAAAAGAGCTAGGGGGACTCATTAGCATAACTCATTAGCATATGCCACACCCCCTGACATCACTGGAAGTGTGTCATAAGGCCACACCCCCTTAATGTGCTCGCCCGCTTGGGGAGAGGGGATCAAAGTGTAATACAAGCCTCCTCCAAGACTTGATCACACCAATCTCAACTCCCTCTTGGGTCTTGATCCCTGCCAGTCATTCCCCCTGCCTGGGGGAAGCCGCGTTGGACCAAAATACAGTCCAAACTGCTGTAAGGAACACCCGTCCACCCTGAGCACTTACAGGGTGCGTCAAATCGCCATTTTACCCCGACCGGAAGCAGGGGGTGGGGCTTCGTCGTATGCCCCGCCCCCCGCCCCTCACCCGGGGGAATGGCGATCCCCCCCGAATCGACCCCTGGCCATTTGGTACCTATGCTCTATCGCAGAATTGCCCGGAGGAGAACGGCAAGAGGAGGAGGGGAAGGGGTCAGCTACATATACCGACCTGAACTTTTTAGAAAAGAGGCAGAATTAATATCATTTGGATCCCCCCCCCCTTTCCCAGATTTGCCACTTCCCCAAAGAGAAATCAGGTCCCCATATGCACAGAGTTCCTGTGCTCCCTCACAGCAGGGAGAAGGGAATGACTAAACCAGGGCTTTCTGGTATAATTCGAATTCAGGACCTCCCCACCCCCACCCAAGGGAAACTAAAAATGCGATCCTGTGCAGCACTACTCCTGAACTAAACCAACTGATTTCAGTGGAATAACTGTCCACGGGATTGCATTGCAAAGCTTTCTGTTTACTCCTGATCTTTTAAAGCCCCATTTTGAACATCGCCCAAACAAGAAAAACAGGCATGTTTGTTTTGAACTCTTACAAATACACAAACATGTATGACTAGAGTCCAACTTGGATAGTTTAGTGAAAACCAAACTGAATATGTCATTCCATAGCAAACATACACAGAGTGACGTTCACTTTATTCAGTTCCTGCAACCTATATATGGGAGAGAAGGCAGCCTGCCGTAGCCCGGTCTTGGAACAGTCAGAGGTCTGTAGTCAGATCTCAGAAGCTAGGCAGGAAGTTAAGCATGGGAGACCCCCAAGGAAGACCCTGCAGAGGAAAGCAATGGCCAACCACCTCTGCTTCTCACCTGCCTTGGAAGCCCCTTGCTGGAGTTGCCATAAATCAGCTGCGACTTGACGGCACTTTACACAAACCATCTATATATATTCTGATCAGGGCCCAAGGCCTATTTTCCCAAGGGACTTCTCCCGAACATCTTCTTGTTGCTTAATCAGTTAGGAGCAAGAGAGGTTTCCTTGGGAACACACCATGAGCCCGTAACTGCACTGTGAAGCACCGGTCTGTTCTTAAAGAAATGGCTGTCAGGGCTCTTTTTGTAGAAAAAGCCCAGCAGGAACTCATTAGCATAATAGGCCACACCCAACAGCAGGAACTCATTAGCATATTGGGCCACACCCCTGACAGCACAGCTCATTAGCACATTAGGCCGCACCCACATGTTACCAGAAGTGTGGTCATCCAGCCACACCCTCCTTTTGCTTCTTATTCTGTTTACCTTGTTTGTTGTCAAAAACCAGGGCCTTTTTTTGTAGCAGGAACTCCTTTGGATGTTAGGCCACACACCCCTAATGTAGCCAATCCTAATGAGTTCCTGCTGTTGGGTGTGGCCTATTATGCTAAGGAGTTCCTGCTGGGCGTGGCCAACTTGGGACCCAGCCGGAACTCCGTTCCTGTGCGTTCCTGCCCAAAAATAGCCCTGGCTGTAATGAAGGAGTAGGATTAAGGCAAAGTAAAAACAGAGACAAACCTCCAATCTGACCAGCTTGTAAAAAGAACATGCACACGGGCTTCGGCTTCTTACAACATTAACCCGTCATCTCCTCCTTGCAACGCCAGGCTTCTACAGAACCACTGGACTGAAAGTTTAAACAGGAAGGGTTTGTGGGCATTTGTTCCCCTTTCCAGACCAATGTGCCCAAAATAGCTGGCATATGCTGTGCGGGCAAGTGGACTAACAGGGCCAATGATTTCTGTGGACTTACTGTCAGGGTTGCTGGGAAGTATGCCGTACATAGTCTGAGCCAGACCGACTCCAGGCCTGGGTTCCATGACGAGAGAGAGAAAGCGTTCTAAATGCTCTCCCACTCACACGCTCTTTCCTGTTCCGCCCCTCCTCTTTCAGCCGTGAGACAGTGGGCTGAGTCTAGGGTTGCCAGGTCCCCTCGTCGCTCCGGTGGGGGGATTGGGGGGGGGGCGTTCCGGGATGTCCCTGATTTGATTACATCACCCAGAAGTGATGTCATCACACAGGGAATGTTGTGTGGGGGATGCTCTGGTTTGAGGGCAAAACTCTATGGTAAAACCAGCTTAAAACCATAGAGTTTTGCCCTTAAACCAGAGCATCCCTGCGTGACTCCCTGGCATGACGATGTCACTTCTGGGTGACATCATCACATTGGGGATGTCACACAGGGATGTGGCTTGGGGGGGGGGGGTTCCCACCGGCCAGCCTGGCTGACAGTGTGTAGAAGACCCAAAAACTGGGAGAACCCCTGGGGACTGGCAGGCCTAGCTGAGTTGGGTTCAAGAGGGACGGATAATTAAGAGGTGGTTTGTGGGAGGGGCAGACGTGCTGATCTCTTGGGACACTGGTGTTGGTGATGGAAACTGCTCTCAAGTCACAGGCGACTTACGGCAACTCTGCAGGGTTTCCAAGGCAAGAGACGAACAGAGGTGGAGAGAGAGGAGAGAAGAGAGACTGGATTTATACCCCGCCATTCACTACCCAAGGGAGCCTCAGAGCGGCTTACAAACTCCTTTCCCTTCCCCTCCCCACAACAGACACCCTGTGAGGTAGGTGGGGCTGAGAGAGCTCTGACAGAAACTGCTCTTTTTTAAGAACAGCTGTGCCAGAACTATGGCTTGTCCAAGGTCATCCAGCAGGTACAAGTGGAGGAGTGGGGACTCAAACCCAGTTCTCCCAGATTAGAGTCCGCACACTTAATCACTACGCCAAACTGGCTCTTTTGCCGTGGCCTGCATCACAGCCCTGGTATTCCTTGCTGGTCTCCCATCCAAGTACTAACCAGGCCGACCTTGCTTAGCTTCTGAGATCTGAGAGATCGGACTAGGCTGGGCCACGGGAGTCAAGGCAATGATATTACTGACTGTCGTTTCAAAAACATTATAAATGGGGGAAGGGGGAGGAAGTACGTTCTACGGAGTTGAATGACACTTCCTCTTAAGTAACGGTTCAGCCCGCTGCAGTCATAAACCTGGATTCAAAAGAACCACGTAGCTGAGTGCCCCTTACCTAAGGAGCCTTTGGGAATGCATGCGTCAAAGAGTAGCGCCCCCATCCCCTCCCATCGCAGGTGGTAAATCCACTTTGGATACTGTCCAGAGCCTTCAAAACAGCCCAGTGTCTCAGGGGCTCTGCCATTCGTACGAATTGGTCAAAAATTCCACTAGGCATGCCGAAGCCTTTGGCTAAGCCCGAGCTCACTCTTTGGATCCCGGCTTTGGTAGGAAAGAGCTATTTACACCTCTGTTTCTGCCCTCCAGCTAACATTTCTCCAAGTTTGTTACGGAGAATGCTCATTCTGGCTGGAACTTTGCATAGTTTTCACTTGATGCACAGTTTCCCTTTTTGCAGACCTTCTGCCACACTATACTAGTTTTCTCACCGTATCTCAACAAACCAAACGTACCAGGTTACAAGCGCAGCCTAACACACAGGCACACGCAAAACCACTTCCAATGTCCTCGCCTGAACTTAGGTCTCCATCCCTAATGAGACTCAACATCTCCCCTCCGGCTGGAGGGGAGCCAAATCCCCGAAGCCAATAAGAGCTTGGCATCTCGATATACACCCGAGGAAATCTCAGGAAATTGCCGGCCGTCGGTCACCTTAGAACGCGGGTCACTCACATTCATCCTACAAAGACAAAACTACCTGCTTTTGGCGCACACAAACAGAGCTGTTATGTGGCCACAACAGTGAAGCTTAAGTATTTGGCAGGAACAAGAACCTCCTTAGCTAGGAGCCGGGCGGCTATTTGGCAGAACTACTGTTAATCATCTGCGGTGGCAAATTAACCAATTAAAAACCCGCTACACTCGATCACAGACTGAACAGAAGATAATAGTTGACAATTACAGCCCCGTGAATGGAGCTGAAACATCTTCCAAAGCCGGTATTCAATTGCAGTTACAAGATTTTTAAACATCCAAGCAATTAGCAGACCATGTATATAATCAGCATAACCTGGCAGACAAAGTTCCACAATGAATTTCAACATTGATTCTGAACCCATTTTTTCCTCTTTCCTTCAGTCTCCCACAAGTAAAACTAAACCACCATGAACCAAGAACAAAGGCAGGATATAAATCTTCTAATAAACAAACAAACAAATAAATAAATAAGCTGGCTTTTTCTAGGAATGTTGTGTGTATTAAAAGATGAAATAACTCACAACGCACGTGTTATATATAAGTAATACAGTTTATAGATCTTTTGTTTACACTTCTCAAATTCGTAAAAATCTGTTGGTTAATCAATCAAAAAACACCCTTGTGATTTTCAGTGTTACACTATTTTTCAAAAATGGACAGTGAGTGGATTTGAAAATTCAAGTGAAATCTTTATATAACTGCACAGAAAGAATACCCCAGACTTATTTAATCGTCTCAAAAATGGACAGTGAGTGGATTTGAAAATTCAAGTGAAATCTTTATATAACTGCAGAGAAAGAATACTCCAGACTTATTTAATCGTCTAGGTATCTATAAACAGTCTCTCTGTAATAATAAAGGAAACAGAACACAGTTCACAAGTTTCGGGGGGGGGGGGAGCTTCCTCTACCGATTTGAGAGACCACGCTAGACTTTGTTTCTGTTAACTGCAGTCTCTCTCAATGTTCAACTTTAAATGCCAGCTAAAAGCACTGTTTTGATCACTCATTAAATGCTTTTTTAAAAGAGACTACTTGGTATTAACAGTGAATCACCACTTTAAAACAAACTGGTAAAATTAAAAACATCTGTTCAAACATTTGCCAGTAGGGTTAATCTAGCTTTAAGTGACAGGCAGGCAAAATTTGCAAAAACAATCTGGCTGGATTCCTGGGCAAAATCTCCTTCATGGAATTGGTCTGCGTGATTCTCTGCACCATATTTTATAGTATTCCGCTGCGCCAGGGCTGCTTTTAGAGGGCCAGAGGCGACACAGAAGTCACTCCATGCTACAGGGCACGCATCTATCTTGGACACGCAGCAGCCAGACTTTAATGCATCCCTCTTGACCTGCCAAACATCCCTCCCGATTAAAATTTCCAGACTAAGCAAGCCTGAGATGGAGACCAAAACACGTTGCCTTTCCTTTTGACCTCTGAACTGTGCTTTCCTGCCAAATGACAGCACTGACTTAATTTTGTAACCAGATTTCAGGCCAGGCTCTTTCCATCCTGCTTGCCTAATGCACTTCATGTTGGTATCAACAAACCTTTCCAGCCTTCTATGCCTACACTGAGAGGAGTGCTGGTAGAGAGCAAATGGTGTCCACTTCTCTAGCCCTGCTGTCAAGTCACAGCTGACTTAATGCAACCCCAGCAAGGGCTTTTCAAGGCAAGTGAGAAGCAGAGGTGGTTTGCCATCGCCTTCCTCTGCAGAGTCTTCCTTGGGGGGCCTCCCATCCAAGTAATGACCCTGCTCAGTTTCCGAGATCTGATGAGATTGGGCTACACCATGTCACACACACACCCTTCTGTCCTAAATAAACTAAAATGCATAGTTCATCTATTGGCTTATCTAGTTTAGTGTAGTGGTTAGGAGTGTGGACTGTAATCTGGGAGGTCTGGGTTTAGATTCCCCACTCCTCCACATGCAGCTGCTGGTGTGACTTTGGGTCAGTTACAAGTTATTTCAGAGCTGTTCTCTCAGGAGCAGTTCTCAAAAGAGCTCTCTCAGCCCCGCCTACCTCACAGGCAATGTTCCCTCTATGCTGTGGAGTCTTGTGAGCAAAAATTCTACTTTGTGAGCTACGGGCATTCAGCCTGTGAGTGAGCGATTTGGCTACTGCATGAATTAGTTTGCTCCGGTGCCATCCTTCCTGAGCTTGGACAAAAATGTGTGAGCCGGAGGCTAAAAAACTGTGAGCTAGCTCACACTAACTCAGCTTAGAGGGAACACTGCTCACAGGGTGTCTGTTGTGGGGAGGGGAAGGGAAAGGAGATTGTAAACTGCTCTAAGACTCCTTTGGGTAGTGAAGGGCGGGGTATAAATCCAATCTCTTCTCTTCTTCTTCTTCATCTACTTCAGAGACATCCAGTACCCTTTTTAATCATTCTGTAATTGTAGACAGATACAGATTTCCAGAACTGAGCAAGAACCATCTTTATAAAGGTAAAGGTAAAGGTTCCCTTGCTCGAAAGCCAGTCGAATCCGACTTTAGTACTGCGATGCTCATCTCCATTTCAAAGCCGAAGAGCCAGCGCTGTCCGAAAACGTTTCTGTGGTCATGTGGCCGGCATGACTAAACACCAAGGCGCACGGAACGCTGTTACCTTCCCTGGAAATCCAGGGCTGCTAGACAGAGGCAGACAAGGGCAAAGCAAAAACCACCTCTGAACATCTCTCACCTTGGAAACCTTCTGGGGCTGCCAAAAGTTGGCTGCAACTGAATGGCACCTTAAAGGTAAAGGTTCCCTTGCTCGAAAGCCAGTCGAATCCGACTCTAGGGTTGTGGTGCTCATCTCCGTTTCAAAGCTGAAGAGCCAGCGCTGTCCGAAGACGTTTCCGTGGTCGTGTGGCCGGCATGACTAAACACCAAGGTGCACGGAACGCTGTTACCTTCCCACCAAAGTGGTACCTATTTATCTACTTGCAATTTCTTGCTTCCGAACTGCTAGGTTGGCAGGAGCTGGAACTAGAGACGGGAGCTCACTCCGTCATGCGGCACCTGGGTCTTGAACTGCTGAACTACCGACCTTCCACAGCCTGCAGTTCAGTGTCTTAACCACATGAGCCACCGCAGCTCCAGATTTCCAGAACTGAGCAAGAACCATCTTTGTAGCTACTTTTTATTTTTTGCAATAGTAGATTGGTTACCCCTTTACCACATGCATCGTAACAAGTCATTGTTAAGGTTAAATCAAAACTTCAGGCTGGTGCCTATCATCTGAAAAATAGTGGGATGGATCCAAATGGTTCTGTTTCGCTAACAGGTACAGCCCTCCTCAGGTGCAAGGGGCCCTCCACTGGTGGAACGGGACTTGCTCTCGGGAAGGAGGTTTCACCATTAGTGGAAGAGAACCTTCGGATCTAACGTTACTTGGCTCCCATATGGTACATCAACATCCCCAAAATTCATGAGTAGAAACTAGCTCAATCTCTTTGACATTTCCAGTATTTCAATCTATAATGAATGATTGTATTCAAGCCTGCTAGGATAAAGTATTGCTGGAACTGAATTTGTCAGATCTTCCTCCCTTTGTTCTTGAGTTGTTAGAGAAGACACCGCAATGTGGACAAGATGGTGTAGATAAGACTGTTACATGTAACCCTTCCCTAGTTTTTATCTAGTAAAATATTTCTCAGAACTAAATGCATCCAGCTCTGCATTTTACTTCATTTTTGCTGTTACACAAACGCCTTGTCATGAGCCACCCTGTGAGTTTATGGCTGAGATGAGATTTCAGCATCCCAAATCACAGCTATTTTGCTACCTACCAGAAGTTCATTTTCCATCACATTCACCTCACAAAATAAGCATTGAACTGAGCTGAACATCCTTAAAATATAGTATCCTGCTAATGTTTGTCTTAATCTCTATGTCTAGATCTCAAATAATTTTCTAAATTTGGGACAAAGGAACCTTTTCCCATTGGGCTCATTTCCATTAATTCCTCACAGCAATGATTAATTTCTTAGACATTTTCTGGTCTCTAATTCTCATATGACAAATCATCTTTCCAGGAAGTGGAACTATGGTGGTGCCAAATCTTTCGACTTTAAGCCTGGTCTCATCGCCTAAAATCTATCACTAAGGCTCTAAAGTTACAGCAGGTCTCTTTTTTCCTCTCAAGATTTTCTAAATAATCTGCACACTGGTTTGTCTCGCTCACAGGCCTCCCCAGTCTGAGCTAGAAAGCATCCCTTACCCCATTGTGCATTTCCATGATCTGCTTGGGGGTAGCCCATGGTGTGGAGCAAGTGCGAGGAAACCCACAATAAAAAGATATCGCTACACAAAGCAAGCAACACTCCATAGCATCGCTCACAGCAGTTTGGACCCTGTCGCCGGGCTCAGTCAAGTTTGAAACCTTTCTCCAGCCTCAGGGGCTTTATTCTGACAGAAATGGCTGAGACACTTCCATCTGCAGAAGGCTTCGAATCTTGAGCTGACTGCTAAGATACAAGCCGGTGGACCCCACAGCAGGAAAAATGACTGAAAAGGCAGTGGCTAGATTTACCTGACCTGGGTGGCCACGGTTAGCCTGACCTCATCAGATCTTGGCAGGGCTCTTTTTGTAGAAAAAGCCCAGCAGGAACTCATTAGCATAACAGGCCACACCCAACAGCAGGAACTCATTAGCATATTAGGCCACACACACCCTGACAGCACAGCTCATTAGCATACTAGGCCATACCCCCACGTTACCAGAAGTGTGGTTATCCAGCCACACCCACCTTTTGCTTCTTATTCCGTTTACCTTGTTTGTTGTCAAAACTCTTGGCTTTTTTTGTAGCAAGAACTCCTTTGCATGTTAGGCCACACACCCCTAATGTAGCCAATCCTAATGAGTTTCTGCTGTTGGGTGTGGCCTATTATGCTAATGAGTTCCTGCTGGGCGTGGCCAACTTGGGAGCCAGCTGGAACTCCGTTCCTGTGCGTTCCTGCTCAAAAATAGCCCTGGATCTCGGAAGCTAAGCAGGGTTGGCCCTGGTCAGTAACTGGACAAGAGATCCCCGAGGAACACCAGGGTCGCTATGCAGAGGCAGGTGATAGAAAACCACCTCTGGCCCCGGTCACACGGGCCAGATAACGCAGGGAGGAGGCGTGGCTATTAGCGCTGTCGCAATTTGAGCCGCTGCAACGCTATCAGACGCGGCGGCGGCAAACCGCGTTGTTTTCGTCGGCGCGTGGTTCTTGCAGCGTTTGAACGGGGCAAAAGGAGCGCACTGGGGCAATCAGACAAACCGTTTGCTAGTAGCTCGTGGGCGGTACTTTTTAACTCCGGATCTTCGGCGGTAAGCTACGGGCTGGGGGCGGGTGGGGGACGCTTCCCAGATGTTTCCGTATGATCGCGCCCAGGGCTTTTTTTGTAGAAAAAGCCCAGCAGGAACTCATTAGCATAATAGACCACACCCAACAGCTGGAACTCATTAGCATATTAGACAACACCCTGACACCACAGCTCATTAGTATATTAGGCCGCAGCCCCGTGTTGCCAGAAGTGTGGTCATCCAGCCACACCCACCTACTGTAGCCAATCCTAATGAGTTTCTGCTGTTGGGTGTGGCCTATTATGCTAATGAGTTCCTGCTGGGTGTGGCCAACTCAGGAGCCAGCCGGAACTCCGTTCATGTGCGTTCCTGCCCAAAAATAGCCCTGATCGCGCCCGTTTAATCCACCCAGCAGTCGTGCCTCTCCCAAGGCAAATTCGTCGTGTGACTGGGACCTCTGAATGTCTCTTGCCTTGAAAAGCCCAAGGGGGTAACAAAAAATATCACTGCTTTATCCATGCACTCTGCAGGAGTTACATTCTACCACCAGCAGAAAAACAAAAAAAACCCTCCACTGAGAAAGTTGGCAAAACTGCAGGACGGGGAGAGAAGCGGAAAGACTCAGAGCAACTGTGATCTCTTTTACAGTAACACTAACTCAAGAGCAAAATGAAAAGAAACACAATGGGAACTGCCTCTCGTTCTGGCTCTTGCGGAAACTGCTGTGTGCAGTAATAGTCAATCCAAATCACCGTGCCAGAAGCCATGAAATCATTCCTTAGAAAACAAAGAGGTTCGCGCCTAAGCACAGCTGCGTTAACAATTGGAGCTGGTAATGTTATGAAAAACAGAAGTGCATTCTCTTTAAACCCAGAAAGAAGAACAGCCTCTCCAAAGGTTTTTCGCACTCTCAGATAGGTTGTACTGCTACAGTGCACATTCCTTTCCCAGGCACAACCTCGGAACCGAACAACTGCGGGAAAACAGAGCACCGTTCGCACAAGATGGCAAGTTCCACAGATCTCCCATTCCATAAGAGTCCCCAGCACAACCCCACAAAACCGACTCCTTTGAATTGTTTTAAGGGAATGTTTAAACAAGGCTGGTTCCCCAGGAGAGCTGGCATAAAAATTCCCTAAATAGATAAGTATATCCTTTGCACTTGATGAGGTATTATGGTGCTGTAGAATATCCATATCAAATATTACAATATGCCTTCCCTGTTGAAGGTACTGTGAGTGTACGAAGGCTAGCTTCTTCAGTGACAGGATTAAACAGTTCCCACCACCTCCAACAAACAAGAATTTTAATTAATTTATTTATGAAGAAGAAGAAGAAGAGGAGGAGGAGGAGGAGGAGATTGGATTTTTACCCCGCCCTTCACTCATAGTCTCAGAGCGGCTTACAAACTCCTTTCCCTTCCTCTCCCCACAACAGACACCCTGTGAGGTAGGTGGGGCAAGGACAGCTCTGACAGAACTATGGCTTGCTGAAGGTCATCCAGCAGGTGCAAGTGGAGGAGTGGGGAATCAAACCCATTTCTCCCAGATTAGAATCTGCGCTCTTAACCACTACACCAAACTGGCTATACCAAAATATTTACAGCCTGGTTTTCCCTTGTGGCTCATTCAATTGCTTCTAGCTGGGGACACAGTATCGTAATGCCCCACCCACCCTCTAATCCAGCTGTTCAACATACAGGGAAGGCTCTGGATGCTTCCCATACACACATCTGCTACAAATATTTATTTGCTTCATTTATACCCTGCCTTTCTCCCCAACATGGCTGACCTCCTTCTCCTCGCCTCCATTTTATCCTTGCAACAACCCTGTGAAGCAGGTCAGGCTGAGAGTGTGCGACTGGCCCAAGGGCATCCAGCAAGCTTCCACGGTAGAGCAGGAATTCGAAACTGGAGCCTCTCAGACTGGTACTCTCGTCTCCAGTCTGATACTCTAACCCAGGGCTATTTTTCGGCAGGAACGCACAGGAACGGAGTTCCAGCTGGCTCCTGAGTTGGCCACACCCAGCAGGAACTCATTAGCATAATAGGCCACACCCAAAAACAGAAACTCATTAGGATTGGCTACATTAGGGGTGTATGGCCTAACATGCAAAAGCTCTGGGTTTTGACAACCAACAAGGTAAACGGAATAAGAAGCAAAAGGTGGGTGTGGCTGGATGACCACAATTCTGGTAACATGGGGGTGCGGCCTAATATGCTAATGAGTGGTGCTGTCAGGGGTGTGGCCTAATGTGCTAATGAGTTTCTGCTATTGTGGCCTATTATACTAATGAGTTCCTGCTGGGCTTTTTCTACAAAAAAACCGCTGCTCTAACCACTACACCAGACTGGCTCTCAGGTAAAGCTGAATCACTGTACTATCTTTTCATTCAGTAGTATCCAAGAAGCTCTCCTTCTGGTAGGGGGATATTTGGAGCTGGGAATCAGGAAGCAGGGAAAGGATTAAGTGCCCTGCACCCCATTCCCTCCACTACAGCTACTTCTTCTTTTCTTAAATAGAAAAAAGTAACAAGTCAGAAGAGCACACAGACATTTTAAAATAATGCACACGTCACTTCTGATACGCTGAAGGAAGGCAGTCTGCCAAAATGCTCCATGGAGGCTGCCAGATAATCCAGTCATGGGTCAGCCAGGGCTCGGCAACAGTGAGGACTCCTCAGAGGAGGAAAGGCCCTGTGTAGTCAGTCCAGAGTCAACAGCAGCTGACCAGTAGGGGAATGAGGTGCAGGCATGCCAGGACTTGCAGCTAAAACCTGGTTCAGAATCACCTCCACCCTCTAGCTCTAATCCTACAGGCAAAGGTCAGTTAGCCACTTCCAGCCCTCCAGAAACACCTGCAACTTTGGAACACCGCAGAAGAAGTCTGAGAACAGAGTTACAGGCTAGGAGGCAAAGTGCATGTCTCTTGGCTCGACGCCAGCTGCCTGTTGATAGTGAAGATGAGTCTTTACAGGACTGCTCCTGAGAAGCTGGCTGTTTGTGTGACATTTGGGTGTGCAGCTATAAAGTCTCCCGAGAGACAGTTTGGGGTGTGGACGCAACAAGCACATTAGATGCTGAACTGCTGACACTGCCTTAATTGATTACTGGAAAACCTGACCTCAGATTGAATGACGCTGGACTTTGGAGACCCCCTTTTGCCTTGTTATCTTTGAGAAGCAGCAAGAGACACTGGCTGATTTCGCACTAGAGCTGCCTCGCTGTTGCGCCACCGTTTGCCCCGGTTCTATTGGTCCATTTCACACCCGAAGCCGCGCGGCTGATTTTGACCCGCGGCTTCGCCCGATTTCCTCCGCAGTTTAGTTGATCCTCAAAAAACAGGATCACGAAACTGCGGGGGGGAAATTAGGCGAAGCCGCGGGTCAAAATCAGCCGCGCGGCTTCGGGTGTGAAATTGACCAATAGAACCGGGGCAAACAGCGGCGCAACAGCGAGGCAGCTCTAGTGTGAAATCAGCCACTGTAACCTGATTCCAGAAGCTGGCAAGCCAGTACAGTAAGACTGCAAGGGTCAATCTACACGTTATGGTTTCCTGCAGGACATGTCTGGGTTCCCCAGCTTGACTTTTGGTCAGCCAGTCTCACATCAGCACTCAGTCGCCCAGCATTTGAATTAGGACTGCAGTACATGGACTGCAGGCTGTGGAAGGTTGGTAGTTCAGCAGTTCGAGACCCGGGTGCCGCATGACGGAGTGAGCTCCCATCTCTAGTTCCAGCTCCTACCAACCTAGCAGTTCGAAAGCAAGAAATTGCAAGTAGATAAATAGGTACCACTTCGGTGGGAAGGTAACAGCGTTCCGTGCGCCTTGGTGTTTAGTCATGCCGGCCACATGACCACGGAAACGTCTTCGGACAGCGCTGGCTCTTCGGCTTTGAAACAGAGATGAGCACCGCAACCCTAGAGTCGGACTCGACTGGCTTTCGAGCAAGGGAACCTTTACCTTTTACCTTTACATGGACATAAAGGATTTCTGTCTCTCCCCACATCACTCTTCTGACTCAAAATGGCCAGGGGGTGCTTCCTGGCCAGTAGGGAGCCTGCAGATTATCCTGGGTCCTGTGGTAGACCATCAGATCAATGTCCATAGGAAGAGCTAGATTTCCAAGCAGGACTAGTCAGGCAAAGTGTTTGTTTTTTCCCCCAGACAAGCAGGGATTTTTTTTTCTTTGTTCCAAGGTCCATCAATCGGTCAGCATGAAATTAATAGAGCAGTAGGGGCTGAGCAGTAGCTTATTTCTCTATTAGCAAAACACTTTTCTTCCAAATGCACAATTGGCCAAGGGCCAGATGTTTAACCAGGAACACACACCATTCAAAGGTGTGTGTTTCAAACATTAAATTATCACATACAGGCACTTTTATAACAGTTAGGAATCTGAATTAATAATAAAATAAAGAATGTTTACGGGTGCATACAGATGCACAAAACTTAAGCCACACAGCTACTGTGGAAGCACACTCAAGAACATTCAAGTTCAGGGGAAACCAGCTGTGCCAGTTTGCAGCAAAGGCTAGATGTGCACAGCACTGATCAGCTGGCACCTATAACGCCATGGATCAACTTCTCCACTTTTCTTAGCCTTTCACATTAGAAAATGTTGGCTTGGATCCTTGGTTCAATGTGGCCAAGGTCAAAGTGATGCACATTGGAGCAAAAAATCCTAACTATAAATACACGTTGATGGGGTCTGAACTGGCAGAAACTGACCAAGAGAGAGATCTTGGAGTCGTAGTAGATAACTCAATGAAAATGTCAAGACAGTGTGTGACTGCAATTAAAAAGGCCAACGCTGTGCTGGGGATTATTAGGAAGGGAATTGAAAACAAATCAGCCAGTATCATAATGACCCTGTATAAATCGATGGTACGTCCTCGCTCTTCCCTTTTTCACTGGTGGAAAAGCTAGTTGGATTCAACCCATTGCTTTTGGATATGAACACCAACGGCCCTTGGGAAATATGATGGTATTTGACCAAAGATTTATGTTTGCATCTCTGATCTATGCAGTATAACCAAGGAATGGTTGGGAAATGATATAATCTTTCACTGGGGACTATGATGGTAGAGTGAATATATGTAATGGACAGGTTAAAGATCTAAGATACCAAATTCCTCACACATACTGGCATGTACCCTAGCTTTATTTATTTATTTATTTATTTATTTATTTATAATTTTCTGTGCTGCCGTACCACCCAAATGGGATTAGGCTAGAGGAACTTCAGAGAGCCTTCTTCTGCCCTAAGGAACCTTCCTCCACTTTATGGCACCTGGGTTTTGGCCACTGTGTGACAGAGTGTTGGACTGGCTGAGCCATTGGCCTGATCCAACATTGGCTTCTCTTATGTTCTTATGTTCTTAGATGCATCAGCAGAAACATAGACAGACAGCACAGTTCTGCTTGCACAAAATCTGGGGCAACATCTAGTGCTTTCCTCATTCTGTATGATAAGTGCCCAGAAATTGGTTGCACAAGAGGAAACACAAGAGGGGATACTAGGGTTGCCAGCTCTGGGTTGGGAAATACCTGGAGATTTTGGGGGTGGAGCCTG
>NW_015166436.1:810510-818481 GCF_001447785.1 Gekko japonicus | reverse complement strand
CTGCTGAAGCACAAGCAGAAATTTTGCCCTGGATTCAACCCGTTTGCCTAGGGTCAGCACCCCCAACCCCACACATCCCCATCGATGGAGCAACCCTTGGACCATGCCTGGAGACCCAGCGCAGTGAAGCCTCAGGAGCCTGACCCGAGGATGGTGACGGAGCTGCACCCTGGCCCACAGCATCGCTGGGAGCAGCCAGAAGGGCCAAGGAGGGCTGTGGCGAAGCGGCGGCAGCTGAAGGAGGTGGCAGAGAGGCAGCCGACCCAGAAGGCCACTGTGAAAACAGTGCAGCAGCAGCAGGCGGCCCCCCCGCAGAGCTCCAAGCCTGAAGAGCAGGCTGCAGGAGGCAGGGGAAGTGGGAGAGGAGCAGCCAGATGCAAAACATCAACCGGCCAGCACCTCACAGGTCTTTGGGCCGGAGATGGATTTATCCCCCGCCCTTCACTCGGGAGTCTCAGAGCGGCTTACAATCTCCTTTTTCCCCTTCCCCTCCCCGCAAAAGACACCCTGTGAGGTAGGTGGGGCTGAGAGAGTTCTGAGAGAACTTGTGACTGACCCAAGGTCACCCAGCTGGCTGCATGTGGAAGAGTGGGGAATCAAACCCGGTTCCCCCAGATTAGAGTCCGCGCTCTTAACCACCGACTACACCAAACCACTACACTAAGCAGAAGGGGCAGCACTTCAGAAATGGCCAGGTAGGAATATTTGTTTGTAACAAAGCATGCAAACTTCGGAATTGCTCAGAATTCTGATGATGATGATGATGTATCATATCGGTAATTCTGTAACGGAAGATGCTGTGGGCAAAAAGAGGCATTCCATGGGTAGAGGCCTTGCCACCCACTGCTCCCCTCACTACAGCTCTGACCCCAGGACAAAGTACTTTTATTTCCTCACATATCCATGAAAGACAACCACTCTTATGCAGGGCAGCTTTTGGCTCTCTTAGATGTGTCCCAGACAGGTCTGTAGCCAGGATTGGGTGGCTTATGGGGCAATTTTTTTCTGGTGGGGCTGAAGTTCTCAGTGCAGGGGGAAAAAGCCATCTAGCCAATAGAAAGCGGTTACCAGGATGGATCCCTAAATTGCAAGCTGTCGACTTTAGATGACAGTTCCCAGCTGCTGCAAGTTAATCACTTCTGCCAGCCTAAGCAGCAATCCTGATAACAAGCCGGCAGGTGGGGGTGATGACTTCTAGAATCAAGAAGGCTAACACTCAGGCAGAAGAACTCTCTTAAAGGAGACCAGTTTCTTGACACAGAGTTAGAAGGGATCCTAGAGGTCACCTACTCCAACCCCCTTGCTTAGCGTGGGAATCAGTCAACTATAGCACCCCACTCTGCTTGAAGAAGCACACGTATTTTTTTTTAAAAAAGTTTTAAAATGATTGAAAAAAGCCTTTACGAGAGAAATTCTTGTAGGTCTGTGCCCTTAAGAAAGGGGGCGGAGCCCCCAAAAGCCACACTGTAGCTATGGGCCCGGTCCCAGACAACTCGCATTAAACTCAGCAGAAGCCGTGAGGAACTGACATATCTCACACCCTCCATTGTGTTCGTTGGAGTGAAAAATTCTACGAACTGGCTTCTACCACCCCAAGCCAACGCACAAAGGGGAAACATTCTGGTGGAAGGCGGCTCATCCTGAGCCAGTTCCTTTAAGCTGGGAAGAATGCTTCTGTGGAGACACAGGCAACAAGAGAAGCTTGTGTATTTAATAACGTTACAGGAGATTTGCGAGGCCTCTCTGCCGAACCCTGCCAAGACATACATCATATCAAAAATGGCTCGGTTCCCACCAGATGTGCATGTGTACTTTGGGGGTGCCTGAACAGCACACCACGAGCATCTAATTCCTAAATATGCAGCACATTTGACGATGAGCTTTGGTTATTTGCTTTGGCTAGACTTGTTTTAAGCCGGAGATCTCCCCACAAGAGGCTTCTTTGGCTGGAGGTCGGAGGATTCCTAACTGCAGGTTTGTACAAGAGTGCCTGGGAAAAACAGATTTCCTTCTTTAATAGTTTTAATGCCACCTGCTTTTTTTTAATATAGGTTTTTCCAGAACACGTTGATGGGCAATTTTAGACAGGTGGGGAAACATTCCCAAGGTCAGGTCAAGAAGCTGATTGAATCACCTCCAAGTTTTGTGGGGGGTTTTAATGGTAATGTTCTGCAGACCTCATAATACGTTTAATAGTTCAGCATTTAATATTACTTACTCACACAACAGAACGCCACTTTCTAGGCCAGACCGAAAATCTTTGTCTCCAAAGTTTTTCCCCGTTGCTTGCTGTAAAAGGGGGGAAAGAGAGAGAGAGAGAGAGAATTGTGAACATCCAAGCATGAATGAAAATCTGAAAGCTTTTTTTCTTAAAGAACCAGTCCACCAAATAGCATTTTCTTAACACACAAACTCTGAGCAATTCAATTTTGGGGCAATTCTGGAACAATATACTTGGCCCTCCTCCAGGGATGCTCTAGACCTCCATGTTCAGACTACCAGGAAACACAGAGAGTTCTTTTACTGACTTAAATGTTTTTATAAATAAGAACATGGGCTCTCTGCTTGAATGGATGGGCTACTGATGTCAGCGGGCAGAAGATTGTTACCGTCTATCAGCTTTGCTATCTGCACAGCTTGCTTGCCAGCACACAATTTATGGTAACTATAAGAAAATCGAATATGTTGATTTACTGCGATGCTCCCGCTCAGAACGAATTTCCATCTTCTTGCATATAAGGACTTATCTTCCCAATTAAGCTTACTAGTATGCAGGTCTATTTTTGGGCAGGAACGCACAGGAACGGAGTTCCGGCTGGCTCCTGAGTTGGCCATGCCCAGCAGGAACTCATTAGCATAATAGGCCACACCCAACAGCAGGAACTCATTAGGATTGGCTACATTAGGGGTGTGTGGCCTAACATGCAAAGGAGTTCCTGCTACAAAAAAAGGCCCTGGGTTTTGACAACAAACAAGGTAAACAGAATAAGAAGCGTGGCTGGATGACCACACTTCTGGTAACATGGGGGTGCGGCCTAATGTGCTAATGAGCTGTGCTGTCAGGGGTGTGGCCTAATATGCTAATGAGTTTCTGCTGTTGGGTGTGGCCTATTATGCTAATGAGTTCCTGCTGGGCTTTTTCTACAAAAAGAGATTGGGATTTATATTGGGATATATATCCCGCCCTGGGCCGTACGGGTAGGGCGGGATATAAATCCCAATATAAATAAATAAATAAATAAATAGTATGAGAGATCCATTGCAGTCTAAAGCTTAATCTGTGAGATACTTTAGGAATGTTTACCTTGAGTAAAAAGGACTACCTGCATCTGGTCTAATTAGCTACGGGGTTTTGTTGTTGTTTTAAAAAAGAGACAGTGTGATATAGTGGTTAAAGACACAGTGTGGTATAGTCCCTCTAGGATCTGAAAGGTCCATGTTGTTTTATTTTATTTGGAAGTGTACACCCTGCTTCTCTGACAAATGGGGATCCAAAGGAGCTTACAACTTTGTTCTCCCCTCATCAATTTCATTTTAGATTTCCAGTCTGCCATGAAGCTCTCTTGGTGAGCTTGGGCCAGTCATTCTCTTGCAACAGGGTTATTGGGAGGATAACTATACACACACACACCCTCAGGTTTGTGGAGAAAGAGAGGGATGGAAATGTATTAGATAGATAAAATAACAACTAACGCAATATGGAACGTTATAGGATCAATTGCACTTTGGGGAATGCAGGAACAGTTCAAGGGCAGGTGTCAAAACAGTTAGGAGACCTAAACTCTCCATTTAGAGGCCCGTGTCCACCAAACCATCAATTCTGAAAAGATCATTTATGGGTAAGTAAAGTGTGCATGTTGTCAAATTATGCCTGGCCAAGTCATCAACACCCTGACCTGGACAACTCAGGCTAGCCTAATCTCATTATATATCCGAAGCTAAGACACCCCCACCCCAAAAGGAATACCAGGGTCATGACACAGAGGCAGGAAATGGCAAACCACCTCTGAATGTCTCTTGCCTTGAACACCCTACAGGGTTGCCGTTAAGTCAGCTGTGACTTGACGGCTAGCAACAACAACACAAAGTTATCAACAATATCTCAACATATCCCACTTCTGTTTGGGACTAGGGCGCAGGTCAGCCAGGTCAATGACCAATCAGGACTGAGCCCCAGTACTGCTGTTTTTAATGGTAGTCCCCATCACTGGTCCCGGAACCTATGAAAACATTCCCACTAATGTATCACGCCAGTGCATTTGATTTTGGCTTCCCTGAGTAGCCATACGTCATCCCGTTCCCCTCAATGGGCCAAAGCTACCACAATTTATTTACTCATTAAAATATGTATCCCCCACCTTGCCTCTTAGCTGAGGGCACCCTCTGTCCTACCCATCCACCTTGAAAGGCAGGTACGTGACAACTCCCACTTTTTGTTGTATGCCCCCATACTCCATTCTCCTATACTTGTCATGTGTGCTGGTAAATAGGGATTGGGGGGGGGAGGCTGATCCTGAGACAAGTGAAAAGTAGAATTCATCAAGAGCAGATCTCATCAGATCCCGGAAGCTAAGCAGGGTCGACTCTAGCAAGTACTTGGTTGGGAGACCTCCTTGGAATACCAGCAGTTGGGAGGTGGGGGCAGGCTTTATTCAGACATCTCTCTGAATATCTTCCAAGCCCCCAGTAGAGGTCAGTCACCAGAGGTCGCCATGACTTCCAGGTGCACACACACATGCACATATGAAAAAATACACACACAAAGAAGATGAAGAAGACAAGAGATTGGATTTATACCCCGCCCTTCACTTGGAGTCTCAGAGCGGCTTACAAAATCTTTTCCCTTCCCCTCCCCACAACAGACACCCTGTGGGGTAGGACGGGCTAAGAGAGCTCTTTCAAGAACTGCTCTTTCAAGGACAGCTCTGACAGAACTATGGCTTGCCCAAAGTCATCCAGCAGCTGCATCCAGAACCCGGTTCTCCCCAAAAAAGAGCATCTACTTCCTAGTCTGGTGATGGATTAATAAGTCGTATGGACAGCATAGAAGCTGTGGGGGAGGCCCTTATCTGGGCCTTTTGTCCAACAGCCCCGAGTTACGAACAAGCATCGCCTTTGGCCACCTCCTTAAAAACATACACGGAATCTCCCAATCATATCACATGCTCTATTGACGTTTGAGATACTTGCCAAGTCTTTGATAAGATTTATAAAGCACAGGAAAACAGGAAGAGGCTGATTCTCATGTGATATCGTGATTAAAAATCAAGAACCAAAGCTAAATATAATTTGTCGTCACATTGCAACTGGCACAAGAAAATTGCATGAATTCATCATCTGGGATAAATTCCCCCTTCCCCCCTTTAATGAGGCTATATCAGATTTCAGTCACGGAATTAGTCCATTGCAAATGGTAATCATCGTCAAAATGTGCTTTTTAAAGGAAATTAGCATGAAGAGACTAAACATACCGAAACAAAATTTGAGGCAGACTTTACAATACCACTGCTGCCCTGCATTTTCCATGGATTTTCTATTGCATCCTTTAGGGGGTTTCACAGTGCAAAACACGCCACACAACAGGGGCTCTTCGTGGATGGTGTCCATAATCCCTAACAAGGGTACCCAAACCTAGATTTAGCCAGCCACTCAAAGGAAATAAGAAAGCCAGTGACGTGTAAAGGCTATATGGGACAAGCCACTGCAGGGTTATTTGATAAGACCATGGATGTAAGAATACCTATGGGCAGGGGTCGTTTCGTAGAAAAAGAGCTAGGGGAACTCATTAGCATAACTCATTAGCATATGCCACACCCCCTGACATCACCGGAAGTGCGTCATAAGGCCACACCCCCTGACATCACCGCAAGTGTGTCATAAGGCCACACACCCCGCCCCCAACGGTCCCGGCCGCGGGTGCCGGCCTTGCAGCTCCACTGCCGAGCCCCATGAGGGGCCCGGCGGTGGACCTGCAAGGCCAGCGGGAGTGCAAGGAAGCCCCGTGAAGGCCCTCCCTGGCCCCAGGCAGGCAGGGGTGGGGAGAGGCAGGGAGGAAGCAACTTCCCTCCCTCTTCTCCTGCCTCCTCCTGGCTGAATGAGGGCTGGAAGCGGGGTGGCCGGAAGCAGGGGGCGGGGCTTCGTCATGTGCCCCGCCCCCTGTACCTCACCCGGGGGAACTGCGATCCCCCACGTTCCCCCCTGAAATGACCTCTGCCTATGGGAACCTAATGCAACTATTGTGCCTTTATACACACACCCACCCCTTCTTTCTTACTCCATTTCACATTTCTCAGTCTTTCTTTCTCCAGCATTCTGCAATTACTCTCTATGGTCAACTGCATTTCCCCTAGCAAATCCCTGTGATTGCTCCGGAAGGGCTGCTTTCAAACTTAATTAGAGCCTAACTAAATGTTACATTTCCCACATGTCTTTGGGCTCTTACGCATTCTCATCTTCCTTGCTTGTGTGGTTCCTATTGCTTCTGGTGTTTTTTTGCTTTTCCACATGTATTTTACTCTAGTGGACGATTTGATATTACATTGCTGTACATCCAGCATAAGGTAAAGGTAAAGGTCCCCTTGCTCGAAAGCCAGTCGAATCCGACTCTAGGGTTGCGCTGCTCATCTCCGTTTCAAAGCCGAAGAGCCAGCGCTGTCCGAAGACGTTTCTGTGGTCATGTGGCCGGCATGACTAAACACCAAGGCGCACGGAACGCTGTTCCTTTCCCCCCAAAGTGGTACCTATTTATCTACTTGCAATTTCTTGCTTTCGAACTGCTAGGTTGGCAGGAACTGGAACTAGAGACGGGAGCTCACTCCGTCATGTGGGACACTCGGGTCTCGAACTGCTGAACTACCGACCTTCCACAGCCTGCAGTTCAGCGTCCTAACCACTTGAGCCACCGCAGCTCCTACATCCAGCATACAGTGATATAATATCGAATTGACCACTAGAGGCAGCAAAACATCTGTGGAAAAGGAAAAAGCACACGAAGCAACAGGGACAACACGATCAAGGAAAATTAGAATGCAGAAGAGCCCTTCTGTGAGTCTTCTCAATGGTGTCAGTAGGACATCAGTTGCCGTTTCCCAGCTGAGAATTCAACTCCCCAAGTGCACAGGGATCCCATTTGAACTGTAATGCACAAAGGAAAACAGCTGTAACCTTCCCTTCCTGCCCTGTTTTCACAACCTGAAATAGTCCTGATGGAGCACTATTAGCTCTGTGGATGGCTGCCTATATACTCATGGGGTAAGCATGGGTTCCTTCACGTTCCTGGGATCCCAAATCACTGCAGACTGTGACAGCAGCCATGAAATTAAAAGACGCCTGCTCCTTGGGAGGAAAGCGATGGCGAACCTAAACAGCATGATAAAAAGTAGAGACATCACCCTGCCAACAAAAGTCCACATGGTCAAAGCAATGGTATTCCCAGTAGTCATGTATGGCTGCGAGAGTTGGACTATAAGGAAGGCCGAGCGCCGAAGAATAGATTCTTTTGCACTATGGTGCTGGAGAAGACTCTTGAGAGTCCCTTGGACTGCAAGGAGATCAAATCAGTCAATCCTAAAAGAAATCAACCCTGACTGTTCCCTGGAAGGCCAGATAATGAAACTGAAACTCAAATACTTTGGCCACCCAATGAGAAGGGAGCACTCACTGGAGAAGACCCTGATGCTGGGGAAGATTGAAGGTCAAAGAAGACGGGGACGACAAAGGATGAGATGGTTAGATAGTGTCATAGATGCAAAGAACATGAAGTTGAGCAAACTTCAGAGGGCGGCAGAAGACCGGAAGGCCTGGTGTGATCTGGTCCATGGAGTCGTGAAGTCTCGGACTTGACTGTGCGACTGAACAACAACAACAAAAGCGTGGGTTTCCCCAATGGGACAAATAGCGCCCCTCTGGAGCTGTTTCAGGTCAGAAAATGGGGCAGGGGGGAAGTTGAAGCCCCCAATGAACAAAGTTCCC
>NW_015166436.1:795475-810474 GCF_001447785.1 Gekko japonicus | reverse complement strand
AGGAATGAGCAACGGACATCTGTCTGAAAATCAGAGTGGGGAAGCCAGATATACCCCATGAAAAAAACACATGTAGTTAGGGCCTTACACATCTGCCTGTGAGGGTTCAGCAACCATGAGCCACTGGGACAAAGCCAGCCCACTGAAGGATGTCATGCCACACAACTCTCCACACGCTAGCTACCAAGTAAGAGGCCATGGGCACTTGCCCTCAAGCCATGCTGGTGAGTAGCAAGAAGCCCTCATCCTCCCCATCTTCCCCCCAAGGTAACAACCCGGCAGAACAAACTGCCAACTAGACAGCCAAGTCTCCCTCACGCAGGGGTCATTTCCTGCAGGAGCGCACAGGAGCGGAGCTCCGGCAGTAAAGAGCCTAGGGGGTGGGCACATGCAACAAGCCCCACCCCCTGCTCCCAGCAGCCCTCAGTCAGAGCAAGAAGCAACCAGGTAAATTGCAGAGCCCCCCCGGCCCCCCTGTCCAAAAGAGTCCAGTGGCACCTTTAAGACCAAGTTTTATTCAGGTACAAGCTCTCCCTCCTCTGCGAGGACAGATCTGCACGTCCCCCCCCCCAATAGCTAGCAATCCAAAACAGTCCAGTGGAGCCTGAGCAGTGGGTGTTGCCTCCTGACACACTTCCGGTGATGTCAGGGGGTGTGGCATATGCAAATTAGTTATGCTAATGAGTTATGCTAATGAGCTCCTGCACCTCTTTTTCTACAAAATGACCCCTGCCCTAGCGGAAGAGCATTCAGCGTCACTTGGCAGCTATTTCACCACATGTACGCCCCCCCCCATTTAGAACTCACGTTGCTGGGGCTTTCAACTTGCCATAAAGAACAACAGAATGTGATGAAACCAATATAAAATTTTATACGAGAGACAGAGAGACTGAGATAAATTGGGAAGCGGAGAGCATCAAACACGGCTGCTGCCTGACCGCTAGAACAAAGCCATATTACACAATTGTTTTCAGCATGGATCAGTTCATATTACTGAGGCTTGACAAGATCCACTGCATTAAGCTAACAAGCCCCAGGTGCCAGAGCAGCTTAAGGTAAAGGGGAGCGGGGGGGGGGGAAGCAAAAGGTTACAACTAACGAAACAGATGCTGTCCCCAGGTGAAATATTTTCTAAACCACAAGACAGTGCTAAGTCTACCGACTCAGCAGTGCCAAAGCTTAATGAGACCCTGGCTCGTTACTTGGCACAATGGTTTGGTTCCTGAGTGAGACGGAGAGCGAGCGGGGAAAGGCCTTTGCTTCCAGAAATGTATTCGGCTTGCACTGTTCGAATTGCAGCCGTGAAGAGATCATTTGTCTCAGAAAGGATATAGGGAATCACACTTGACAACGTGTCCGTTTCTCGCTGGGTTTGCGCTAAATGGCTTCCATATTGCTCTGGGGTGAGAGAAAAACAGTCCAACGTGCATTCTCGTCCTCAAGGAAAGATACTCTTCAAGTAGAGACTGCCACGGTCAGTGAACTGTCTAAAATAGCTACAGAGATTAACCTAAAGTCTCAGAGGCTGAAGTCAACAGACAAGGGCTTACTCCGGGAAAGTTACCGTACCTGTCCTGTGACCATTCCGCTTACTTCTCCAGGCACGGGCTAATGGACTGCAATGTAGCCTGTTACGATAAATAACTGAACATCAGCCTGTCCACCATGCAAGTCAGCTCATAACTAGGGTTGCCAAGTCCCCCCCGGCAACCATTGGGGATTTGGGGGTAGGGTTGCCAGATCCAGCTTGGGAACCTCCTGGGGACGGAGACCTCAGTGGAGTACAGTGCCAGAGAGTCCATCCTACAACACATTCATTGTCTCCCAGGGAACTGATCTCTGTAGCCTGTAATTCCAGGAGATCCCCAGGTCCCACCTGGAGGTTGGCATCCTTAGCCCATATAAAAGAAACCAGAGGTGGCTATCAGCAGGGCTATTTTGGGGCAGGAACGCACAGGAACGGAGTTCCGGCTGGCTCCCGATTTGGCCACACCCAGCAGGAGCTCATTAGAATAATAGGCCACACCCAACAGCAGGAACTCATTAGGACTGGCTACATTAGGGGTGTGTGGCCTAACATGCAAAGGAGTTCCTGCTATAAAAAAGCCCTGGGCTTTGACAACAAACAAGGTAAACAGAATAAGAAGTAAAAGGTGAGTGTGTCTGGATGACCACACTTCTGCGAACATGGGGTGTGTAGCTTAATATGCTAATGAGCTGTGCTCTCAGGGGTGTGTCCTAATAAGCAAATTAATTTCTGCTGTTGGGTGTGGCCTATTATGCTAATGAGTTCCTGCTGGGCTTTTTCTACAAAAAAAGCCCTGGCTATAAGCACTTGCAAAGCAGCAGCCTTCACAGATTCACATTCTCTGTTTTTACTCCTCCTCCATCTTTTCCAGGAACGCAAAACAATATCCCATAGGATAGGCACGCTGCTATTTCAGATTACTATGGAATCCTTCCTGCGGCCGGTATCACCATACCACATATTTACTGGGTAGAACGTGGCAATTTGAATAAAAAGATTAGGGTTCAAAGTTATCATTATCATTATAAAACGTTGCCACAAAACATCTTGTGTGATCTTTTGGAAACCACATTGATTCAGTCTCTAAAACAGAGCCGTTGCTTCCTTCCTTACATCTTTTTTCTTTCTTTTATTCAAGTTCTTGCAATGGCTTCAGACAATTAGAACTGGTGGCCGGATGAGACAACACACTTCTTTGTTGCGCAGCAGAGCCACAGACAACGAACCCAGGGCAAAACAGCATCTTGGATCAAGACATTGCTTTTGTTAAGATGGATTTTGGCTGTTTAGTCATTCCAACCATGCTTGGGTGGAAGCCTCTGTTCACATGTTACAGAGGTTACAGGTACATCCTGCCTGCAGGTATGTTACATCTGTTTGTAAGAAAGAGCCAACATGGGTTCAGTTGACGAATGAAACCAGCGACCAGTACTTGGATAAATGTGGAGTTTAAATCACATGTTCGGTTGTACATGTGTTGACGTAACACGAGAATTACTCAACGCACAAAGAACTATCAACTGTACACTGGACATGGAATGTATGTGCATCAAACTGTAACTTGTGCACCAGTCTAGGCTTCACTGACTTGGACACCTGTGAAGTTCTTGCTGATACGATAAATCAAAAAAATGCCTTCCTCTTGCAACCCCCCCCTTCCAATACTGTCAGCAGATCATAGCTTATTCAAGTGCATAGGATATCAACATACTATGTGTATTATACCGTCATTAATTATTACGTATGTAATCATGACAAATTTGTTAATAGTCATGAATGGTGATTCGCTAGATAGGCAAATGGCCTTCCCAGTCACTGCCCTGAAGATCAAACTGAAAGGTCAGATGAGTGGAACTTGTTTTCTGTCACGTGGTTGTGATGTCATATAATTTGTTGCCATGTGCTTGTAGCCGAGTGGCTCCTGTGCTGCTGCTTAAGGTTAAAAGATAGTCCCAAGCAATGCTCCCTCTAAGCTGTGGAGTCTTGTGAGCAAAAATTCTACTTTGTGAGCTACCAGCATTAAAGTTGTGAGCAGGTGATTTGGCTGCTGCAGAAATTAGTTTGCTCTGGAGCCATCCTCCCTGAGCTGAGATGAAAATGTGTGAGCCGGAGGCTAAAAAACTGTGAGCTAGCTCACACTGACTCAGCTTAGTGGGAACACTGGTCCCAAGTGCTGAAAGACTGAAGAGCAATGGATTATATAATACAGTATTAAAAAAAAAAAAAAAAAAGCACTGAGGACCTTCAAGCAGTTCAGAATACATTTGGCCAGTACTTGCTGCATTGATGATCGTATGCAATGCTCCTTCTAAACTGTGGAGTCTTGTGAGCAAAAATTCTACTCTGTGAGCTGCTGGCATTAAAGTTGTGAGCAAGCAATTTGGCTACTGCATAAATTAGTTTGCTCTGGAGCCATCTTTCCTGAGCAAAGACAAAAATGTGTGAGCTGGAGGCTAAAAAACTGTGAGCTAGCTCACGCTAACTCAGCTTAGAGCGAACCCTGAGTATGTTACAGGCACTGAAATAGTTTTACTGGCTTTCAGCTGTTTCCGGATACAATTGCAAGGTCTGGGAGAGGTGATGTAATCTTCTAGAGGTTTGCCTTGGAGACCCGTTCTGATTGGATGCCACCATTACCTGACTTGATGGGCCAAAAATTATAACTTGAACTGTGGCCTTGGAAGAGAAGAAGCTAGCTGAGATTTTCTTTCTTTTTAAAAAAATGTTTTTATAGATAAAAAGAACACAAGAATAGAGTTTTCCCTCGGATGACCGTGGCCCCGCCCCCAGCATGCCCGGAGTAGTCGCATCACTTCCGGATGATGCACACGTTGGGGTGGGGTTCCCCCCGGGGGACGATCCGCCGGCGGCGGGGAAGAGGCCTCTGGGGCGGGGGTTTCCCCACCCCCCGGGGGGACTTGGCAAGCCTACCTCTCTCCCTTTGACTGAGGCCTCAGCAGGCTCCAGGAAGCAGTGGCAGATAGGGTCTGGGATGGTCGGAAAGGGAGTAGTGTGGACAACAAGGCCCTTTACAGACAGATACTAGATTGCTGATAGATCAAGATTGTTGATATTTTAGTCTCATTTTTTGCTTTTGTACTGGTTTTCTAATGTTGCATCGACTGATTGTACATCTACTTAATAAAAAGTTGGGATTTAACTCTTTTACGTACATTTAAAATATGGCTGTGCACATTTATTTTAAATGGGTCTCTCTCTGTTGATGTGAGTGGTTAGAATGCCAGACTACAGTCTGGGAAATCCAGGTTAAAATTCTGACAATGCCATGACACCCACTGGGGGACCTTCGGCCAGCCCCATATACTCAGCCTCACCTACCGCACAGGGGGTTCCCTCAGACTGACTTATCTAAAAAAAGGATGTTGTTGCAAGGATAAAATGTCGTAAGGGGGGAAGGATGTTGTAGGCTTGATTTGGGTCCCCACTGGGGAGAAATGCAAGGTATACATGCATATGTATCCAAACAAATTAAATAGAGAATCAGGGTCTAGGAAAGCCAGATTCAAAATCCACACACGAAGCTGTCATCTCTCAAAATCAGTGTTGTCTACTCTGACTGGTAGTTGCTCTCCAGGGTCTCAGGTAGAGGTCTTCCCCATCACTCGCTATCTGATCCCGTAATGCCAGGGAGTGAACCTGGAATCTTTGCATACAAAGCAGATGCTCTGTGTCCACTGAATCCCACCCACTCCCCTCCATGGTTCATACTGGGTACTGGTCATGCTGTCCCTACTCCCTACCTCACAGAGCTCTTGTGAGGATAAATGGAGATGGGAACACCATGTGTGCCACCCTGAGATCCTTGGAGGAAGGGCGGGGTCAAATATACTAGACAGGCTGAATTGAAGTATCTGCAGATAGACCAAGAGCCGCAGATGAGATATTCTCCCACTGCACCAACTCTCTGTGTATTGTGCTTTCAATGCGTACTCAAACACACAACAGATTTTCAACATTTTTTAAAAAGTATTAAAGCAATTACTCTTTAGTAGGTGTCTCCCTAGTGTGCACCGTGTGACAATAAAAGTAATAATTGGATGCAATTTTTCATTAGGTATGCCTACGGCAGTTATCTGCGGGCTAGCAATATAGCCCTAGAAGACGCTGCATTACTCACTGGTTCCTGCATAGACAGAGATGGAAAAACACACCAATTTATTTTCCGACAGGGCCGATCAAGACTGTTTGCGGTGCTGTATGGTGGCAGTTACTGTGACGGCTTATTTCTCACTGCTGCTCAAGATAGAGGGAGGTTTTGTTGGCGGGGGCGTAGCGGGTAGGGGCAGGGAGGCGGGGAGATGCCGGCTGAAACAATGACTGGCTCTTTTTTTATTGTTAGAACACCTGCTGCCTCCTTCAGCACAGACTCATCCATTATGTAACACGCCAGTGGTGATGGGACCACAAGCCGTAATTCTGAAACCCTGTCAACGCAAAGAAACAAAAAAGGGGGTAATTTCTCACTTTGCTTTTAGAAATGTGATCTGTTCTTCCTTAATTCCTGTTTGTGCTGCCACCGCTTGTTTTTATATAACAACTTGTAGTACGCACCAGGAGGACAAAGACAGAGAGAGAAAGGAGAATAACCAAGCACAAGCATTTTTTAAAAAAGGGGGACGGATACCAAGCAGGATCAACGGAAACACATTTACTAAAAATGTCTGCTGTCTTCAGTGTGCAGTCAGGAAAGAATGCCAAAGGCACCCAAAATAAAGAAAGAAAATTCCATGGCAAAGCAAAAAAGCGTTACCTGCAATTACATTTTTCGTTTTTAGTAGTTTGCAATACAAACATTTTTAAAAGCATATTTTGAAAGCACTAAGCATATTCGTTTGGACCCCATGGATCATGAACACAAGGGTGCGTGGGGGGGGGGGGGTTGTGTGCCTTTCTACTCTATCTGCATCTTCCTAAGACTTCCAAAAAGCTGATCTGGGAAGTCAAAGTTATGGGAGCCCTGTGGAGAAAAAATTACAAACAAGTAATTACAAAATTACAAAATACGTATGAAGAGGAGAAAACTGGGAAATATCACCCCCTTTGCTCTTCTGTTGCTGTAAGTAGCATCACCTGCATAAGGAAGAGATGGGGTGAAACTGCCCAGTTGTCCCTTCCCTCCATGTCCCATGGCTAGCCCAATCTCCCCAGATCTCAGAAGCTAAGCAGGGTTGGTCCTGTTAGTATTTGGATGGGAGACCACCAAGGAAGTCCAGGGTTACTACGGAAAGCCAGGCAATAGCAAACCACCTTTCAACATCTCTTGCCTTGAAAACCGTATGGGGTCATCATAAATCTGCCACAACTTGACGGTACTTTCCACCACCACCATGTCATGGCATTTTGGACCCGGATCTTTCAAGACACTGACTTTGAGCATCAGCTTTCCAATGGAAGTTTCTAAAGAAAGAAAGAGGTTGAAGGAATCCATGACTGCTTTTTGTCCATCTGTAGGACTGAACGTATTATTAATGCTTACAAATGATTGTCTGGTCACCTGTGGTGTAAGAATTTCTTCCAGGTAACCAAGTCCTCATGAATTGTTGTTTTTTTTTAAGTTCTTCTTTCTCTTTTTAGCTGATAAAGTGCACAAAAGTTTGGCATTAATCTGCGTAGAGAGACAGGCTAGAAATAATGTCAATGGATTAATAACTTCTCCGGATTTGAAATTAAAGCTGGACTTAGGAAACGCAACTAATTTGACCATATCTGACTACAACAATACCTGAGAGAAGGCGGAAATGGAAAATACATTAAAGCATTATCAGTGGGGCAGATCAGAAATATTATGCTAGAGTATAGCTTCACTACTTAACAATCCAAAGTTGTTTAATACCAGAAAATTGTAAAAAAAAACCCAACTCTTATTTTATTATACATGTAGTGACCACTGCAAGAATATTATATGCCAAATATTGGAGGAAAAAAGAAGTACCTTCAAAAGAAGAAATGATAAATAAAATTCTGGAAACTGCAGAGGGCAAAAAAGAGAAAGATTTCAAAATACATGGTCAAGGTTTTATAAATGGCTTGAAGACTATAACAACAATCCTTGACATTCAATGACTTAGAAGAGAATATAGAATACAAGTGTGATTATAATGCATAATACTTATACAAAAATGTATAGTGATAAACAATGGCTACTATATAAATAGATAATGCAAACTAGATAAAACAGAGATGTATATGGAATCCCCAATCTATATGTATTTATGTTTGTGTATTTGTTTGTTTTTCTTCTTGTTTCTTTGATATAAAAATAAAAATTTTCATTTAAAAAACAATCCAAAGTTGTTTTGTGAATTGATTTAGCTGTAAGAGAACCGAGATCCAATTCTTACAGCCTCAAGTGGGTTGCTGGCAACTAAAGTTGCCATAGATGACACTCTCTTCACACACCACTCTTGTTTCTGGGGTGGGGAGTGGCCAAGCAATGCTCCTAAGGGGCCAGATTTGGACCAGGGGCCTCCAGCTGATGATCCCTAGTGTACAAGTGTGGCACATTAACAGTTTTGGGCATACACGTCTTCTATATGTCAATGGAAATCATTCTCTGCAATAGCTTACCATGCTGAGGTCTCAAGATTTCTGTAGTACACATGTCTGTGTGCTTTGGACAGATAAAATAAATGCAGGCAATTACCAGAGGTCATTTCGGGGGGGATTGCAGTTCCCCCGGGTGAGGTACGGGGGCGGGGCACATGACGAAGCCCCGCCCCCTGCTTCCGGCCGCCCCGCTTTCGGCCCTCATTCAGCCAGGAGGAGGCAAGAGAAGAGGGAGGGTAAGTTGCTTCCTCCCTGCCTCTCCCCACCCCTGCCTGCCTGGGGCCAGGGAGGGCCTTCGCGGGGCTTCCTTGCACTCCCGCCGGCCTTGCAGGTCCACCGCCGGGCCCCTCATGGGGCTTGGCAGTGGAGCTGCAAGGCCGGCGGCGGCGGCCAGGACCGTTGGGGGCGGGGTGTGTGGCCTTATGACACACTTCCGGTGATGTCAGGGGGTGTGGCATATGCTAATGAGTTCCCCTAGCTCTTTTTCCACGAAACGACCCCTGGCGATTACGGCTTATTACAGTTTTAAAACACATCCCCTAAACAATCAGAACTGTGGCAAAGATCCTGAAGTCCTAAACTCTTTAAACATTCAGCTAGCCACAGAACACCGCTCGAAGAAGAAGGTGTCAAGCACTTTCCAAATAATGTTCAGTTTCAACTATGTCTCTAGGGTTAAGGCATTCCAGACATACTTTCAAGGATAGCCACCAGGGATACAACTCTAGAAACCGGGAGATCATCTTACTAACTGTTATAATTGCTGCTACTCAGTATTAGTTTTATAGCTATATATGTTATTCTGAGCACAACCCCTCTCTGTGAATTGAAAAATCTGCAAGTGGGGGTATGGCGGACCCCTGCTTCTAGACTCTGTGAGGCAGATTTTCCCGCCGAAACGCTGTCTCCCACTCTGACTGAGCAGCCTCTTAGTAGCATGTTTGAATTATAGAATTATAATTTTCTGCATGTCCCACCCTGTGACAGAGAAGTTATTTGGCTTTTGCCCAGGCCAGAGATTTATTGTAACTCAGCAGGAGCCCTCATATAAAACCCTTTGGAAATGGCACAAAGTAAAGTTCAAACAGAAAGGTTGATTTTACTGAACAGGCACAGTTGAGTTAGGAATAGGGCAGGGGATGAGAAGCTGAGGTAAATTTTGTTGTTTATACAAATTATATTATTTTGAACAGGCAACAGATTATAGTTGAAGCTTATATTCTTAGAGACTCAGTTCTTAACTGTGAGAGGTTTGTTTGTCTTGGAGATTTCTTTTAGCAGTAATCTGTCTTAATAAAGTTTCATAAAACTATTTTAGTTCCCTGGAAGTTAGTACTTTCTTCTTCTATTTAAATACTTCCCTTGTGGGATTATAACTTTCCCTTTTTATATTCTTGAGGAGTCTAAAACCATTTCTCTTTTCACACAAACCAGGGGTCCCTTTTGAGTTGAACCCTCTGAATAACTGGGTAAGAAATATCCTCCTCTAATAGTTTTCAGTTTGGCTAGACTGGCAGTTTTCAACCTACTTTCCAGTCTCTTCTGTCAAAACTAAACCTCAGTTCTGGAGACTGTGAATAAATGGAATTCAGCTAGGGCTGAAACTTAGACTTTTAAATTCTGATTTCTGAATTTTTCCTCAAATGTGATAGCACACAGTAAAGGCAAGGAGTTGTGTCCCTTTACTTCCCAACTGACTTGTCTGTTTCCCTCAGACCAACACACACACTCCTCCTGACTGGCTATTGCCAAGCCAAAGTCCAAACAACGACTGACTCCCCCTGACAAGACTGAAACTGCAATCACACACACTAAATAATCTACTTTCAATAATCCACTAAATAATCCACTTTCCAACTGGATTTTGCCAGTTCACACAGTAAAATCCAGTTGGAAAGTGCACTGAAAGTGGATTGAAAATGGATTATTTAGTGTGTGTGATTGCATCCTGACAAGACTTTTTAAAGCTCTCCTCAGATGGTGCTGACCAGTCAAAGAGATGGGGTGCATGCAGGCAGCAGCCTGTCAAAGTGTGCTTTACAGTGAGGCATGAACCCCTAATCTGAATTTGATGCACTAAGCATTCTGCCTTTGAAGGGGTTTTTTTTGCTGCCACTCATAATTAGTTTTATAGCTATATATTTCATTCTGAGTACAACCCCTCTGTGTGGACTGAAAAATCTGCAAGTGGGGGCTACTCAGGGTTCTGGAGATTTTCCTGCAATCGTGGTGGAATCCCCAGAAAATCTGAGTGAGAGGAAGGGTTGGCAATAAAGGAATAAGAAAGGCAGTGGAAAAGGGAGGAAGGACAGACTGAAGAGGGCAGTTATGAGTGGATACGATTTCTCTCCTCTGCAGGTTCTCTGCAGGTCCGCTGCCTGTCATTTTCTGTTGTTCTGGTTCTTAATGTATTGTTAGCTGCCTTTCAAGTATCCTTTCAGTCAGAAAAGTGTCATGAACAAAACAGAGTAAAATAAAAATAAACAACAGCCACTCGCACAAAGAGAAGCTTGGATAGTAACTGGCCAGGGAAATCAACACGGGGAGTAATTTTTTAAAAAAATTAAAAAGCCATGAGCCAACTGTACACAGATCTGAGGAAATCTTGCCGCCTGTTCTCCTTTTGGGAGCCACCAAGGACTATCATTGGATCCAGCTTCTCCTGACTAACATTCACCAACTTGAGCACAGCATATGAAGTGGCTTCCTCTGCTTGGAACTCAGTGCCAACAAAGCCCCCACACCTGGAGAGGTATGTTCTTGAATGAGAGGAGGCAAGAGGCCTCACAGGAAAACAACAGGGATGTAGAAGGTCCCTGTAGTTGTGAAACTATCAAACTGAGGGTGTGCAGTGGGTCCTGAGGCATAATGTCAGGCAGTACCACCCAACTGGATGTCCAGGATCACCAGATTCCTCGAACATAGAAGATTCTGGTCTGGGGTTTCAGTATCTCAACTTGAACTGCTGCCCTCTCTCTAAGACAGTGGACCCTGAGGCAATGTGGCTAGCAGAGTCTAGCCACTGTAGTCTAACCCTTCCATCACTCAACATCCCAAGCACATGTTGCCTTAGAGCAGGGGTGCCCAAACTGCGGCTTGGGAGCCACATGTGGCTCTTTCACACATATTGTGCTGCTCCTGGCAGGGCAGCTGGGGAAGCAAAGGGAAGGCATCCCTCCCCGTTCAGTCTTCCCCAGCCAGTGTTCTCTTCCCTCTTTCTCCCTTTCTTTCTTTCTCCTTCTCTACCTTCCTTCCTCCCCTCCCTCATCTATTTGCATTCTTTCTTTCCCTCTTCCTTCCTTCCTTCTTCCCCCTCCCTTCCTCCCACATCTATTTGCTTTCTTTCCACCTTTCTTTCTCTTTCTATTTCTCTCTCTTCCTTCCCCCTCCCTCTCTCCCCCATCTATTTGCTTTCTTTCCACCTTTCTCTTTTTCTTTCTTTCTCCCTTCCTTTCTCTCTCTCTTCCTTCCCCCTCCCTCCCCCATCTATTTGCTTTCTTTGTTTCTCTCTCTTTCTTTCCACCTCTTTCATTCTTTCTTTCCACCTTTCTCTCTTTCTTTTTCTCTCTTAAACAAATAAATATCATTCGCAAACAAATAAATATCATTGGACAAATAAATATCATTATCAATATCTGTTCTTACCCCTTTTTGTTTTTGGCAGTCTCATCTAATGTTAATAAAAAGCGAACTTGCATATGTTTAAATAAAATCATGTATGTGATATTTGTTCACATCTTGTGGCTCTCAAACATCTGACGTTTATTCTATGTGGCTCTTACGATAAGCAATTTTGGCCACCCCCGCCTTAGAGAGAGTCATACTGAGGCAAAGGCCACTCAACACACTTTAAAAACTGGATCCAAACTGCAAAGCTTCTCTTCAGTTTCTATCAGATCCTTGACTTTCAAAGCCAGTAATGGCAATATTAATATCACACATTCCATTTATAACATTTCTCCAATTCATAAAATAAGGTATCATGCAAAACGACAGACTCTGCATTAATCTGTAGCATCATCAAACAAAACAAAAAATTAAAACAATAAAGTTTGAGATTGCTGGTGCCAGGCCAAGAAGTCATTTTCATATGTCATTATACCCCTTCCCATATTTCTTCTCCCTGTCATTAATACAAAATTAAACAAGATCCTCTGGCTGAAGTTTTCACTCACTTTTACCACTTATTACAACTTGAAGCTGCATTTCTGGCAATGCAATATTTTACCCACACACACACCAGGGTCTTAACAGGGACCTAAAGAGGAGGAGGAGGAGGACGATGACAAAGATGAGAAAGAAGGTTTTCATAACCACTATAGCATGCTGGTTCTTATGGTGTTATTATCTTGCATATGCTGCCTCATAGAGATCAGCTATTACAGATCAACTATTTCTCTACTACTTCCTACTGTATCTGCTTATGGTGCGCTAGAATTCTATGTTAACCCCTATGTTAGCCCTATGTTCTGCCTATCTAACAACAATCAGGAATGATTCTCATCCACTCTAATTACTTTTTATTGGACCTTGCTTTAAACCAGCCTGTTTTAGTAGCAGCTTACCAATCCATCCATCCTACCTTTCAGCTCCTGTTTATATAAATACACTTGTCTGTTTACACCTCACTGCATGTGCTAAAGTAAGCTCTGTCTCATCAAAGCTTATACTGGAACCAATCCTAGAACTGCTTGACTCCTTCACTCATCCCTTCATTTCTACCTTGGCAATTGCTCATGTCAAAACTGACTTTAAAAAACTGAGATGGCAACAAAAAGAGACTCCAATAATTCTGGCTTTCATTGTGTTCTTTTCTCCCATCTTTGCCCCTGGCAGCCTCAGTTTCCAATTACACCTTGGCCCATTATGCACACACATCTTACTGCAGATTTTCTGAGCAGTAAGCCTTTAATCTTGACTTCGGATTCTGTGCCTTCTTTGCACACCATTCTTTTATCTCCAGTGAATGTATTTTGGAGCTATAATTTTAAAAAACCCACTTTTCTAACTTGGTGGTGGAACGCCACTTATGACTTGTGGGGGGTGGCGTCCAAAGTTTTTTTAAAAAAATTACACGATTGCCCTATCGAAGCTGTGCAGTAGTGTCCAGCAAGCACCTTCCATTTAAATCCTCATGGTTCAGGTTCTGCGCATGCATTTTAGAGTTAGTTCACTGAATGAAAGGGAGCAGAAAGGAACACTAGCAAAGGGGGGAAACCCACTGTTGAAACTGACCAGGCTTTTTCTGCAACTGACAAGCAGCGGCAAGCCTTGTTTTCCATAAGCAATAAGGGATTCTCTGCTGTGTTATCGGCCATAGTGAAAAACGAGAAAGAGTCACATGATCCCATAATATGGGGAAACATGTTGAGTGTACAGAATGCACAGTAGAACCCAATGATGCTGGGATTGCAAGCTGTGATCATTGGCAATGTATGTGTGTGTGCATTTGTGCATGGGCTTGTGCAAAGTCGGCTGCAGCTCCACCACGCTTTGCACGGGGCTGCAATTTGTATGGGGGAGGAGACCTCTGGCAGAAGCTCTGGAGAGCTTTTTTAGTCTTGTGCCACTACACTGAAAAAAATGGGGGGGGTATTTTCACCGATGCCCTAGTGCAGCTGCATAGTAATGCTAACTTCCTGCACTTCCTTGCAAATTTGTGTGGTTTTCTCTATGCAGTTCTCTAATCTGATCCTGCACACTGGTCGTGGTCTTGGCAGTTTTTTTAAAGCCTGCCCTGTGCAGATTGCACCCTTCCTCCGAATAGTGATTCTTAAATTCAGCAGTTCACAACAGGTACATGTGACTCAGCCACCATTTTTTGGTGGGTATTTGTGTGTGCATGTATGCCGTGCGCACACGCTTGCGTGCCTGGAAGCCATGGCGACTTCTGGCAACTCCTACTGGGGGCTTGGATGTTTTTCAGTGAGGTGGCTTGATAGCTTGCCTCTGTGTCCCAAGCCCTGGTACTTTTTGGAGATCTCCCTTCCAATTACTTGCCAGGGCCAGCCCTGCTTAGCTTCTGAGATCTGATGAGATCAGGCTTACCTGAGCTATCCAGGTCAGGGCCTCAGCTGCCATTTTAAGGCTAGGCTTCCAGAGAGTGCCAAAATGCCCCCTCGCAAAAAAAAAAAAACCCTTATTCACTAAAGCATGAAAGGGAAAAATGTTTTCAAAGTTTTAGGCTTCCCATCCCAGTGTCTCTATCTCTCTTGACATCTCATGTCAATTTCATTCCCCACTGAGGATCCTTCCCCCTTTATTTTGTTTGCATGCAGCACTGAAATCCCTTTTTTTGGCAGTGGGGACACTGCCATTTGCCTCCTCTCCAATCCTCCTTTCAGGTCAATACCAGCAGGGAACTAAATCTCATGCAGCTTCTTTTAAACCCCCCCCCCCCATCATTGGAAAAATTGAGCTTGTACACTGATGAAGGGGGGAGGATGGCCTAAGGTGCAGAGTGGGTGGAACAACTTTGATGTGGGTGGGGAGTGACCTTCAAGGGGCGGCCAAAGGGTGGGGGGGACATCTGAGGGAATCTGTATGCTTTTGAATTGTCTTTGGCTTGGAAGCGAAACAAGGGGGAAATCGGCACAAAAGCACTGTCAGAAAACCCAGGGAAACAGTGACCAGAAAGTGAACTAAGAGCCAAAGAGAGGAAAATCAATGCAGAACGACAAGGAAAACCCAACGGACATCCACGGTGAAAGTGGGGGGGGAACACCCGTGCATAATAGGCCATTGTCTACATTATTCCTTGGAATTTAACAGGAACTGGCCATTATGCCTGCTTATCCTGGCAGAGCTCCACTTTAACTCCTATTGCTTAGCCATTTTAGAGCATGACAGAGAAACTGAACCCAGGTGTCAGTAGACATTATTATTATTATTATTATTCTTATTA
>NW_015166436.1:792553-795427 GCF_001447785.1 Gekko japonicus | reverse complement strand
TATTAATAATAATAATAATAATAATAATAATAATAATTTCCATTTATTAATCGCTTCCCCCAGTGGGCTCAAAACGATGTACAGTTACTCAGTATAGACAGGGGACTAACAATGTTTGTAGGGGATAGGGAAGACAACATATATTCATTTTTTAATTGCACCCGCCGTCACTGCCCGGTATAGACGTCTTTCTGGCTTGGCTCCGTCGTTTTCCACAGGGCTGCTTGTTGGCCAGGCTTCAGGACCCGTATGTCAATTGCCACACCGGCACTGCCTGGCCGGAAGCTATTTTGCCTTCCAAGCCTCGACCAGGACGTCCGACCGTCAGCTAACACCCTCCCACAAGGGAGATTGGCGTGCCCACTCTCTCTAAGGAGTGGTTCCCATTTTATCTACTCACCGAAGCTTTCAAATCGCTGGGTGGACGATGAGCTGGGGACAACAGGCTGGCTGCTCACACCAGTGCGGGGCTTGAACCAACACAGTTCAGATGTTAAGACAGTGCCACCGCTCCCCTTAGCGCACATGTGCTCGGGAGGGGGTGCTGGGGGTTGTTAAATCAAAGCAACAGGCTGTGCCCAGCCTCACACTGATTAGAACATATGTGTACAGGTAGCAGTTCTGACCTAGATAGCCCAGGCTAGCCCGATCTTGTTCAGTCGCGGAAGCTAAGCAGGGTTTACCCTGGTTAGTATTTGGATGCGAGACCAACAAGGACTACCAGGGTCCCCTGTGCAGAGGCAAGCAATGGCGAAATGCCTCTGAATGTCTCATGCCTTGAAAACCCTATGGAGTGACCATAAGGCAGCGGCAACTTGAAGGCAACCTGCCCCCCCCCCCAAGTATGTGTGGACAACTCAAGAACCCTTGGGAAAACCCCCCACAAAGAGCAGCTGAGTAGAGAAAACCACGTTTATGCCTACAAGACCTTACAGAGGAGCTTTAAGATGGAGGACCCAGAGTGTATGGTGTCCCCCTCTGGATCTACTACCCATACTCACTAGCACTGCTAGAAATCCAAGCTGATAATTTTATCCTATGGGACCACCACCGTAACTCGGTTGCATAACAGAAAACCCCCCATTTTACTAGTTAAATCTCTTGCTAGAATGAATGCCCATTCAACGACGGTTATGAGAGGCCGCTTTTTGCATCTTCCCTACTCTGACAGAATTTGCTTTTGCAACTTTGGTAAAACAGATACAATTTCTCATATTCTATTGGAATGTCCCTTATATTCCAACCTAAGATGTTGTTTCATTTTACCATGGTTGGTGAATTTCTACAATTCTACACCAAGCTAGGCGGTCCCCTTCCTACTCTCAGGTCCCGATCAGACGGGTTTTTAGATCCGTGTCAGGCACGAGAGCCTGATGGATTTAAAGGTCATGACCAGACAGCAACATCTGGGAAATGTGTTGTTCAGTGAGCATCCCATTTTGCTGCGCTTTGGAGCCGTACTTAGAAGATACTAGTTAAAATCTGGAGTTTTCACTTTCCGACGGGCCAACTGTGGACTTTCCCCCATCTGATCATTCCAGTGCACAACCCTCCCGTTGGGATGATCTGACGTCAGATCATTCTGAGCGGGCGCCATTTTAAAAAATTCTTAGCAATATGTGCATAAACGTGTAAACGCGCAACAGCCGCAGAGCTCCGCTCAAACATTCCAGACAATTTCATATTTCTAAATGGGCCATGAATTTTATGAACTGCATTAATTAAAAAGGTACCTAGAGAGAGGTACCACTGGTGCTGCTTTAACCATTCAACTCCGCGCATGTGCGGAAAAACAAGTACACGTTGAGGCATGGATGCGCATGCACAAACAGAATTTTTTTTTAAAACCTGACTGCGCAGCTCCTTCAGGTGGATGCTGTCTAGACAATCCACCGCGGAGTATGCACACAGTAAGGGGAGCTGACAGGTCATGCAACGCCAGATAAAAAAGATCGGGCTCAAATTAGGGCCGGGCCAATTGCAGTATTAGCTGCCCATCTGAATGCACCCTCAGATCCAAACACTAATATAACTTTGGATATTGCAAAAAAAAAAATTCCTTACTACTTTTGTCTTTTGGAAAATAAATCAAGATTACAAACGAAATTTCAGGTTGTTACACTGCTCAAGGCATTGAGCCATAGAGCTTTTATCGGGTGAGGACTCGTTAAATCTCTTTAATTTATTTAGGTAAGAGCCAAAGATGTTCACTTTGTGTTACTTCTCTGAGCTGCAAGTCAGTACACAGCGCTATTTACTCCCAGTCTAATAACGAAAAATTATGCTGTGGTCTTTGGTCACCATTTCAAAGCCAGTAATTTCTTTAAAGTTTGTTTTATGTCAAGAAGTTTACAGGCTGCCAAAACACAAGCAGGTTTGGATGGATTAAATGTGCTTCTGAATGGGATTTAGCAGACCCACAAAGCTCTGCCTGAAGAGCTTCTCACCCTGCAGCCCTCAACCACATCCTGCGGTTGATTACCAAGGACCCTTTTCCTCAACCTTCCTCCATCCCTTGAACTGAACTGAGAAATTTGGGAAATGAAGGGTACGTCAGTAGACCAATGAAGGGCACGTCAGTAAACCTGTAAAATAACTCTTTCTCACATCTTCTCAGTGAAATGTGTCGGACCATTTCCTCAGGACCTTCTTACCTCACATCTGATGCTTCGACTTTGCCCCACTTGTTCTGCAGTAGGGCTTTTGCCTCAGGAACGGACCCACCCCATGCATTTCTCAATTAATTTAAAAGGGGGCCCAAAGCCACTTCCCATCATGCACTGCGTCAGTGACGTGGTCTTTTTTTGTGTGCATGCATAATTACGTTGCAACGTAATCAGAGGGGGGGGAACCAGGGCTATTTTGGGGCAGGAA
>NW_015166436.1:788042-792537 GCF_001447785.1 Gekko japonicus | reverse complement strand
CGGCTGGCTCCTGAGTTGGCCACGCCCAGCAGGAACTCATTAGCATAATAGGCCACACCCAACAGCAGAAACTCATTAGGCTTGGCTACAGTAGGCGTGTTGGCCTAACATGCAAAGGAGTTCCTGCTACAAAAAAAGGCCCTGGGTTTTGACAACAAACAAGGTAAACAGAATAAGAAGCAAAAGGTGGGTGTGGCTGGATGACCACACTTCTGGTAACATGTGGGTGCGGCCTAATGTGCTAATGAGCTGCGCTGTCAGGGGTGTGGCCCAATATGCTAATGAGTTCCTGCTGCTGGGTGTGGCCTATTATGCTACTGAGTTCCTGCTGGGCTTTTTCTACAAAAAGAGCCCTGGGGGGAACGAAAGCACCACGCAACGCTGGGGGGGAGAGAAGTTTATAACTGGAGAAAAATATTGTTATCCGAATAAACTTTCCTGTGTAAACAAGGCACCAAGATTGAAGGCTCTCTAGAAGGTTCATTTTAAAATGAGGAACCAGTGAAAGGCAGTCAGAGGAGAGCAACTAGAGTGTTGATGTTTCACAAGAGTCTGGGCGCCACGGCCAAGAGGATGGAGTCCGCCTTTCGCTCTCCCCCGGGGCTCGAGTTGGCCGCCCACCAGCTGCAACCTCGGCCATACGAGCTGCGCCAGGCGCCCTCACCCCTCAGCTGCCACGAGGCGGTCGGCTCTTAGGTGCTGCTGTGCGAAGGTGCGACCGGGGCGTGCATTGTAAAAAAAAATGTAAAAAAAGAAAACACACATTGCTGTATTGTAATGGTCAAAATTGCATTGTAACACAATCAATATTAAGTTTTAAAAAACAATATTAGGGGGGGGGGTTAATGGAGAGGGGCTTGCATGCAAGCTGGAAAGGTCAGAAAGCCTGGGATTGTTTGCTGTCCTCCCGAAGGAGCAGTTACGGTACTTGGTGGAGTACTTCAAGTGACCGTTCAGCAAAAGCAAGATGGGTAGGTAACCGTGTTAGTCTGTCTGTAGCAGTAGAAAAGAGCAAGAGTCCAGTAGCACCTGAAAGAAGCACATCATTTGTGGTAGGGTAGGAGCTACGGAGAGTCACTGCTCCCTTCTTCAGAAAAAAAGGGTTCTTCAGTTGTTGCTTTTTTTTTAAAAAAAAATGCCCATTTAAAGTCAAATACTCTGCCCCCTCTGAGGTTCAAACTAAGGACCTTCTGATTAAGAGGCTGACACACTACCTACCAATGCTCCCTCTAAGCTGTGGAGTTCTTATTAGCAAAAATCGTGCTTTGTGAGCTCCTGGCATTAAAGTTGTGAGCGAGCGATTTGGCTGCTGCATAAATTAGTTTGCTCTGGAGCCCCATCCTTCCTGAGCTGAGACAAAAAGGTGTGAGCTGGAGGCTAAAAAACTGTGAGCTAGCTCACACTAACTCAGCTTAGAGGGAACACTGCTACCTACTGTGCTAAAAAGGCTTCTATGCATGATGTTTATAACTTTCCTGTGTAAACAAGGCACCAAGTGTCTTTCCACACCCCTGCCTGGCATTTTAATATCTACTTCTAAAAAAAGGTATTAAGCAACTTTATTTAGGAGTTTGGATTTAGACCGGCGTGGCTACCACAGCCTGTTGTTTCCATATAGGCAAGAGAAGAGAGAAGAAGAAGAGATTGGATTTATACCCCGCCCTTCACTACCCGAAGGAGTCTCAGAGTGGCTTACAATCCCTTTCCCTTCCCCTCCCCACATCAGACACCCTGTGAGGGAGGTGGGGCTGAGAGAGCTCTCTCGAGAACTGCCCTTGAGAGAATAAGCTGTGAAAGAACTTGCGACTGACCCAAGGGCACACCAGCAGCTGCATGTGGAGGAGTGGGGAATCAAAACCCAGTTCTCCAAAATAAGAGTCTGCGCTCTTAGTCACTACACCAAACTGGCTCACAAGGGTTATCTGTATGCAGCACTGATCATGAGGAACGCTTACTTTGAGTACTAGCAGTCATGTCCGTACTGCCCGTTTGACACAGCGTTATAACATGATCAATATTACGGGTTTTTTTAAAATTGGCATTAAAAATGGCAAATGTCTCCGGGAAAAATGGGGGGCATGGGGCAGTAGGCAAGTGTTCGTCCAGCCGCTGCTTGAAGATTGCCAGTGAGGGGGAGCTCACCACTTCCCTGGGGAGCCAATTCCTCTGCTGAATTACTCTTTCTGTTAAAAAAAATATATCCCAATATCCAGTCGGTACCTTTCCACTTGTAGTTTACACCCAATATTGCGAGTCCTATCCTTTCCTGCCGACAGGAACAGCTCCCTGCCCTCCTCTAAGTGACAGCCTTTCGAAGACTTAAAGAAAGCAACAATGAACCCCCCTCAAGCTTGTCTTCTCCAGACTGAATGTTCCTAAGTTCCTCCACCTTTCCTCGCAGGGCTTGGTCTCCGTCTATGGCCTTTCATACCCTGAATGACAGTCATCACTTGACCAAGATGGCCTTAGAAAGTGTGGCCCAAAGTGGAACTCCATCCTGAAGTGAACGGTAATTTTAACATTTTTGTGCCAGCTCGCCTTTGCTCATTCAGTTCATGCTGCCTGCTTCAGTCTTACGCCAGGGAAAATTAACTGACATGTCTGACAACAACTTGAAAGCGGATGTTACACAACCATCGCAAATCTGCAGACTGAAGACATGTCACCCCTTGCTAAACGCTGCTTTCCAGATGTTCCCCCCACAAAGCACTCGGCGCCATTTGTAAAGTCATTACAGACACCAGATGGCCGTTTATAGTTTGGGCCGTTTTTATAATTATTTACAATTGCTAGATCGAGTTTGTGAACTCGACCCAACAGTCCATTAGCACTTTACAAAGAGGGAAGGAGTTATAGCTCTATAAAACTTCCCCAGGGAAATTTGTACCAGGAACATCATTCTCTATGGTAGGCTAAATCACACTGGTATTTCCCCCCCCCCCGCCCTGTTCTCATTCCTTTCCAAAATGCGAGCAAACTAGGCATGTTTGACTAAGTCCAACAACATGTGAGACAACATGTGAGACACTGCTACACAAGTGAAATTCTAATGCACAAAGGCATTTGAGTACGCAAACAGAATCATTCTTGCATTTTAACACTTTACTAATGTACGGATTATATCAAAAGGAGTATTAATCTCTACCCCAATGGCACGATTCGCCTAAAATAACCAGATCTTTAAAAAAAACAAAACCACAGAGGTACTAGAGGCAATTATTTTTTGGCAGTAAGCAGCCATTGCTAGACGGAAATAATAGTGCAGGCATCAGGTTGGAGAAATAACTCTCAAAAGAAGTTCTATGACTTTATTTTCATGGTGGTAGATCACCGGCAATGTTCCCTCTAAGCTGTGGAGTCTTGTGAGCAAATATTCTACCTTGTGAGCTCCTGGCATTAAAGTTGTGAGTGAGCAATTTGGCTGCTGCATAAACCAGTTTGCTCTGGAGCCATCCTTCCTGAGCTAAGACAAAAATGTGTGAGCCAGAGGCTAAAACACTGTGAGTTAGCTCACACTAACTCAGCTTAGAGGGAACACTTCGACACACCACCCTCCGTCTCCTGGGTTGACCGAAGAGTGGGAGGACATGTAACAACCTGGAAAGATCTAGAGAGTGAGGGCTGAAAAACTCATGCAAAATCTGATCAAACAGGCCACAGGACCCCTTTACAGAACCTTTCTTCACTTGCACAACTGTGAAAGTTGAATCATATCCAGTGTATTGGTAGAACGTTGTGGCAGAACTGGCCTGCTGCTCTGGCCGACAGGGGCCCCCTTCCACCCGGCCCTCCAAGGTTTCCCCAACACCTGGAGGGGCTTTTCCCAACACCTGGAGAGGTTTGCTGTGAAATTGTCACTCAGTTTTTTGCTTCTGGTGAGCATCCTATCTCTATCTGGGAATCTATGTGGGGTAGCAAATCTATTGCCCTATAGACAGGGCTTTTTTGTGATGGTACCTGCTGGTACTAAGAAGAAGAAGAAAAAGAAGAAGAAGAAGAAGAAGAAGAGATTGGATTCATACCCTGCCCTTCACTACCCAAAGGTGTCTCAGAGCGGCTTACAAACGCCTTTCCCTTCCCCTCCCCACAACAGACACCCTGTGAGGTAGGTGGGGCTGAGAGAGCTCTTGACAGAAACTGCTCTTTTTTCAAGAACAGCTCTTGTCAGAACCAATGTTCCCTCTAAGCCGCGCAGTCTTGTGAGCAAAAATTCTATTTTGTGAGCTACTGGCATTAAAGTTGTGAGCGAGCGATTTGGCTACTGCATAAATTAGTTTGTTCTGGAGCCCTCCTTCCTGAGCCAAGACAAAAATGTGTGAGCCAGAGGCTAAACAACTGTGAGCTAGCTCACACTAACTCAGCTTAGAGGGAACACTGGTCAGAACTATGGCTCATCCAAGGTCATCCAGCAGCTGCAAGTGGAAGAGTGGGGAATCAAACCCGGTTCTCCCAGATTAGAGTCCGCGCACTTAACCACTACACCAAACTGGCTCTT
>NW_015166436.1:748614-788027 GCF_001447785.1 Gekko japonicus | reverse complement strand
TAAAAAACCGGCGTTGGGGGGGGGGGGGGGTGTCTTCCAAGACCTGATTGTTGTGCACCAGCTTGCCCAACTCAGCCAAAGGAACAGCCCAGTGGGGATCTGGTGAAAATCAGTACAACCTCATAAATGAGTACCGATTGTTGTTACTGCTGTTGCTGTTGTTGTTTTTACAAAAACAAAATGCAGCCTCTACCTGTTTTTGTAAACAGGACAAATTTTAAAAATATATAGATTGCTTTATTTATGTTGTAAACCAGCCCTGTGACCCAGGGGCAGTGTGGGGTGTAAGTCTAAAAACAAACAAACAAACAAAATACATTTCCAGTGCTCTCGGCTCCAAAGAGAACTAACTCAGGCACATAGTATCCCATTTGCAGAAGTGGGATGCGAGTTACAGTGCAGTGTAAATTATCCACACACATTCTCTACGGGTATTCTTTACTCAAGTGGATTTTTTTTAGTGATTGTCCCTATTGCAAACATCTACATACCACCTGCACAAAATGCGGGCGGGGGGGACCCCAAAATGATTAATTTTACAAATTAGAATGAGAAGTAAGCATACGTATGCACGTCGCGCCAAATCTCCATCATACAAAACACACGAGGAAGCGTGATTTTGGAGATATAATAGTCAGAGATTTCCATAAAGAAGAAAAGCTTGAAATGTCGATAACGTGAATTGGGGGTGGGTTTGGAATCTGTCTCATGAGAACTGTTATTTAAATCTTCAAAGTATTTAAAGAAGACGTGACATTGTTAAACCTGAAAGGCAAGAAGAAAAACTGATAATTACTTTAAGAAGGTTCTAGCCCAAAACTTCCAAAATTGTGGAGTACTTCACCTCTCAGTGGGCTAAACCCCATGGAAAGGGTCTGGGCCTGCCTTTGTCACTGATTCTCCACTCCTACAGCCTCCCTCATGTGTTTCCTGTTCCCCCAGAACAAAGCAGCATTTTGAGGGGCTCCAGTGAAAGAGGGCAAGCCACCAATCCCTACACAAATGCCCTTCTGTGCATGGAAATCTTAGACAGGATCCAGGCCATTATCATCCACCACAGATCAGTAACAGATTGCCATCCAACCACACGGAAAATGAAGGAAAGTCTTAAAGTAAAAGGTAAAGGTTCCCTTGCTTGAAAGCCAGTCGAATCCGACTCTAGGGTTGCGGTGCTCATCTCTGTTTCAAAGCCGAAGAGCCAGCGCTGTCCGAAGATGTTTCTGTGGTCATGTGGCCGGCATGACTAGACACCAAGGTGCACAGAACGCTGTTACCTTCCCACTGAAGTGGTACCTATTTATCTACTTGCAATTTCTTGCTTTCGAACCGATAGGTTGGCAGGAGCTGGAACTAGAGATGGGAGCTCACTCCGTCATGCGGCACACTCGGGTCTCGAACTGCTGAACTACCGACCTCCCACAGCCTGCAGTTCAGCGTCTTAACCACTTGAGCCACCGCAGCTCCTAGGAAAGTCTTACCACTCAGTAAAGACTCCCAACGTTACCATCCCTAAGACATGTGGTACTAAATTGTAACACAACGTCTTTAATACGATATATGACCCAACCAGCTCTTTTTAAAAAAAAAAAAGCACCCTGCCACTGTGGTTTATGGGTCATCTGTGCAGAGGGAGACAGCATTGATCTTGCGTCAATGAAATATTTCACCCGCCGTGCATAAGAACGTAAGAACATAAGAGATGCCAATGTTGGATCAGGCCAAAGGCCCATCCAGTCCAACACTCTGTGTCACACAGTGGCCAGAAATACCGGGTGCCATCAGGAGGTCCACCAGTGGGGCCAGGACACTAGAAGCCCCTCCCACTGTTGACCCCCCCCCAAGCACCAAGATGACAGAGCATCACTTGCCCCAGAGTCCCTATCTATACCTTGTGGCTAATAGCCACTGATGGACCTCTGCTCCATATGCCTGTCTAATTCCCTTTTGAAGCCGTCCATGAAGACAGAGGTAATAAAAGAAGGGGACTCACAAGGCATCTTTCAAAGAAGCGTCGTGGGATGAGCTTGGCTTCCTTTCCCTTTAGCGATGTGATCGCTGGCTATTGGAGGCGGAGAAGAGTAGGAGTCCTTTGCCCTTCACAGGATTCTGAAAAGCGGACAACTCCCAGCCAGGCGGTAAAGTAGACAAACCAAGGGGCGGTATGTAAGAAGGAGCACCAAGATTACTCGTTTGTCTGACCAGATTTTCCACACATGATTTTCAGACTGTAAAGTTTCCACAGATTTAGAGAAAGGAAAACAAAATATCTGACTCCACTTCCCAAAAAAGCTTGGCATGCATTCCCATTCCGGTGAAGTCCAAATTCAGAGTTAGCACCTGCAGCCCGAGCCCTGACAGCTCCCCTGTTGACTGCCCACTGAAGAAGAAAAAACATTCAAAATCCCACTAAAACACAGACAGTATGTGGGTTTTTTTCCAGAATTCCATGGTTAGCTCTCAGGAAACACATTTTTGGCTATATCAGTGCATTTTCACCCCTTTTTTTGGGGGGGGGGAATCTAAGGAGAAACGAAAAACTTTTTTGGGAGTTTAATCATCCCTTCAAAAACTGTTCCACAGTCATGAAAATCTTTTAGCACTGACTTAATACCGCAGGAATTTGAACAGGGACGATTCGCCATATTTAATGCCGGGGGGCAGGACAGGTGGTTATAGAATCAGGACGAAATCCTACACAAAATCCAGGAGGTGTAAATCTAGAGCTTACAAACATTCAGGATCAGCATGCAATGCAACTTACAAACTTCTAAATCAATGCAAACAATACCGTCCTTGCCAATACAAACACTGATTGCTAAATGGAGTCCATTTTGTGAAACAGTAGGCTAGTCTTGACATACATCTATCACAGATCTAACATTGTCATCGTTCTGGAGTTTTCCCTAGCAATTGGAAGGTAAGGAACAGAGAAAATTAGCATTGTGAGATACTGGTAGCAAACAGAATCCAGCCAGCCGGGACCTCTTTCCCTGTAACCAGAAACTGCATGGCCAAGAATCAATTTCTACAAGGTTGGAACCCACATGGTGAGGGCCACAGACCACTGCTGTGAACACTGACTTGTGTGTAGCTCTAAATTCCCATGCATGAAGTTCCTGCTCTGGACTGGGATCACGGTGCGTCTGCAGAAAGAACTTCAGCCTCCCTGGCACTGCTACCCTAAACTGAGGTGGTCCTGGGAGGGAATTATTGGGCCAATTGCTGAAGACCACATGGTGCCACATGGAGGAACTGCTCCCCCTGGACTGCTTTTGTTCAGGCAGAGGGAGGTAAGGTTGAGGCTCCTTCGCCACACACACCGGTGTCCTGATCTGGAACAGGAAATGAGGGCATTGCAACTGAGGACAAGTCAAGAAGAAGAAGAGAAGAGATTGGATTTATACCCTGCCCTTCACCACCCAAAGGTGTCTCAGAGCAGCTTACAAACTCCTTTCCCTTCCCCTCCCCAGAACAGACACCCTGTGAGGTAGGCGGGGCTGAGAGAGCTCTTGACAGAAACGGCTCTTTTTTCAAGGACAGCTCTTACCAGAACTACGGCTTGCCCAAGGTCATCCAGCCAAGTGCAAGTGGAGGAGTGGGGGAATCAAACCCGGTTCTCCCAGATTGGAGTCCGCGCACTAAACCATACCATGGTTGTAAAGGGAGCATCCACGAGGACATCTACAGCCGCTGGCTTTTGTATTTCAAACAGGATGGGCCAGCCAGTGTCTTGACACTGAAGCCAAAAACTTCCATCCGCTTGCTGATTTTTGCACCGCTCCCTTTTGATCATCCATCCTAAGCCAGACAATGAACACCAACCCACGAATGCTAGAAAGAATCCTTTGAATGGTATTCCTGGGAAGCTATGATTGTCTAAAAGTAGTAACTATCCCTTCCTGAACTGAATTACAAGGCACGTGCATTACCAACATTTGGATACTTAACCCAGGTAAGACAATTAACCGTTTCATTTGGAGGTCCACACCGGGGGGGGGGCGGGGGGGGGGGCACCAAGCACTTGGATCTGAAAGGCTAAATGTACCTTATCATTTACACTATTAAATTCTACACTTTAAAAGGTTTAACCTAAAAGCTGGATCTCGAAAGCTTTAATACAGAAATTAAACAAGTATAAGTGACGTTATTAAACAAAACGCAGACTTTATTAGTGTTTTCAGTAAACTCAAACAAGAACCCTATTTCAGAAGGGACAACGCAGTTGGAAGATTTACGTCATGCATGCTTTAATTGTACTCTGAGCCCCTGTTATTCTGGAAACCAAAACTTTGGCCTATTGAAAATAACCCATTGAAACTTTCATCTGTGATCATATAAACGAAAAGGCTGGATCAGAAACTGACACTTCAGATTGCTTTATATGAAGCACTGCAGCACCATGCAAAGCGGCCCATGGGGGCCGTTTGCTAAAACCGAGCCCAGTCTCTCACCGTGTCCTGCCAACTATGCCAGCAGGCTCAAATTATAACATTTCTTTGTAATACCGTGTATACCACAGCATTATTCTCCACCTGAACATTTTTAAAGGAGGTGCCTTTTCACTTTTAAAATAGCAAAACTGCATGGAGGTTTAAGGGTTAAAATCCTCGCTCAGGACCATGCATGGCACCAAAGCAAATTGAGGCTGCCTGAGCCTGCAGTTTGCATCTGATGGATGCAACCAGAGGACTGATTTGTATCTCTCCCATTTAAGCCCAGGCTGTCACACTAAACAAAAGCCTTTTGAATGCAGACAGAAAATCCCTGAAGAGTGTGCACAGCATACAAATGCACTTCAAAGTCCTACAAAATGAGCAAGAGCCTCTTTTTCTCCTTGCCCCTTTCCTTCCTTTTGCTACGTCTGCTTTTTCAAACTCTAGATATATTCCTTTCATTTTTCTTGAGAGGAGACTGGTCAAATCCTGACATTAAAAAACGAAAACAAAACAAAAGGTATTCTTGAATGCTGTTAAGATGCAAGTCAGTATACATTTCAGAATCTGCACTATCAAAGTGGATATACGTTTTATGTCGGGTTGCCAAATGGGCCCGGGGGGCGGGGATTCCCCCGCTTCGGAGGCCCGGGGGGAACCCCACACCCGAAGCTGCGTCACCAGAGGTGACGCAGCCACATTGCTGACGTTGGGGGCGTGGCTCAAACGAGCCCGGCCATGCCCCCAACGTCAGCAACGTCGCACGTCACTTCTGGTATATAATCAGATATAATCAGGTAAGTTAGTCCAGAAATTGCTTAGTAATGGGTGTCATTTCTCTATTAAATCTGTTTGATTTGCGCTACCCATCTTGATCTTAATGGGTATCATTACTCTATTAAATCTGTTAGATTTGTGCTACCCATCTTGATCTATGTCCTGTCACACACTGTTCTTTGGGTGTGCTAAAAGTAGCATGTCAGCAGTTTTTAGTGTCTTCAGTTTCATTTCTTAAATTTAAACAAAGAAGTACATAAGGTTCTGAAGTACATAAGGTTCTGACCTGGATAGGCTAGCCCAGGCTACCTTGATTTTGTCAGATCTTGGAAGCTAAGCAGGGTCGGCCCTGGTTAGTATTTGGATGGGAGACCACCATGGAAATCCAGGGCTGCCAGACAGAGGCAGACAAGGGCAAAGCAAAAACCACCTCTGAACATCTCTCGCCTTGGAAACCTCCAGGGGCTCCCAAAAGTTGGCTGCAACTGAATGGCACCTTAAAGGTAAAGGTTCCCTTGCTCGAAAGCCAGTCGAATCCGACTCTAGGGTTGCGGTGCTCATCTCCGTTTCAAAGCCGAAGAGCCAGCGCTGTCCGAAGACGTTTCCGTGGTCATGTGGCCGGCATGACTAAACACCGAGGCGCACGGAACGCTGTTACCTTCCCACCGAAGTGGTCCCTGTTTATCTACTTGCAATTTCTTGCTTTCGAACTGCTAGGTTGGCAGGAGCTGGAACTAGAGACGGGATCTCACTCCGTCATGCGGCACACTCAGGTCTCGAACTGCTGAACTACCGACCTTCCACAGCCTGCAGTTCAGTGTCTTAACCACTTGAGCCACCGCACACACACAAACACACACACACAAGAGAAGTGCCTACTGCATTGACGTCAAATTTTTACAGCCATTGTTCCAATTTTTTCATAAAGCTTTGAATTTGTTGCGAAGGGCTATACAACGGGCGGCTAGCCCCCCCTCCTCGCGCCCTGCCCCTCTCGGCTGTGACTGAGGTGGCAGCCAGTGTTAGCCTTCGCCCAGCGCTGCCCCCCCCCTGTCCTGACCCAGTTGGCTGCCGGGCTTAGGCTGCTGTCCGCCGTGCCGAGCCACTCGCGGCTCTCCTCCGCTCGGCTGCAGCCCCCCTCCCTCTCTGCGCACCGACCCAGGCGGCTGGCGGCCTTAGCATGCTGCCCGTCGTCCCCAGCCACTCGGACCTGTCGGGTCTCCTCCGGCCGGCTCTCGGCCCCTTCCCCTGTCTGGCCCGACCCTGGCGGCTGCCGGTCGACTCGCGCCTCCCCTCCGCCCGGCTCTCGCCCCCTTCCCCTCTCGGGCTCGATCCAGGCGGCTGCGGTTCGACTCGCACCTCTCCTCTGCTCAGCTCTCGCCCCCTCTCCTCACCGACCCAGGCGGCTGCAGGTGTGAGCCTGCGGCTCGTCGTCCCCAGGCACTGGCGCGTCTCGGCTCTCCTCCGAATCCTCCGCAGGCCACGGGAAGCTGCGTGCACGGCGGGACTCAAACGACGTGGCCAATGGGACGTGGCCAAGCTGTTGACGGGCAGGCGAGCTGTCCAAACACTGTAGGGGCGCATTGCGTGCAGTTTGCGTCTTACTGCTTTATAATATAGGGAGGATAGTGATATATATATAGTTTTACTGAAATACTTCAGTTCAAGTATAAGAGCAAGAACTTTTTAAGAATTACTAATTAAAAGTCAAAATATACATGCAGACCAGATTTAAGACACTGGACAGTTTTCTATTTAGGGCACTGGACAATTTTCTAATTCTAATTTTTCCAGGCAACCCAAATCATGATCTCGCATATGCGACATCACCCCGTTCGCTTAAAAAAAAACAAGTAACAGGAATGAAAAGGAAGGAGGGAATACACGAAAGAGGGCATGCAGGGCAACGCAAATCACACAGCCCGGCTGATCATGAAACAGGCTTGTGCAAACTACAATCAGGGCATGCCAGAGATGCCAGCCACCAGGGAGACCTGGGGATCCCCGGAACTACAGCTCATCTCCAGACTACAAAGACCAGTTCCCCTGGAGAAAATGGATGCTTCGGAGGGTGGCCTCTAGGGCGCCGTACCCCACTGAGGCTCCACCCCCAAATCTCCAGGAGTTTCCCAACCGGGATCTGGCAACCCTACCCACCCATCCCCCGTCGGTGTCCAGAGGGGAGCTGGCAACCCTCGCACGCACTCCCTCATGAAAACATTTCTGCATCTCACTGAAGCTGTGGAGGGAACTGAGAGCAAGAGGAGGAGGAGGAGAGGAGAGATTGGATTTATAACCCGCCCTTCACTACCCAAAGATGTCTCAGAGCGGCTTACAATCTCCTTTCCCCTCCCCTCCCCACAACAGATACCCTGTGAGGTAGGTGGGGCTGAGAGAGCTCTGACAGAGACTGCTCTTTTTCAAGGACAGCTGTGCCAGAACTATGGCTTGCCCAAGGTCATCCAGCCAGATGCAAGTGGAGGAGTGGGGAATCAGACCCGGTTCCCCCAGATTAGAGTCCGCACACTTAACCACTACACCAAACAAAGAGAGCGCTAAGTGTGTGTGTGTAAATTGTTATCAAGGCGCAGCCAACTTACGGCAACCCTGGAGGGTTTTCAAGGCAAGAGATGCACAGGGGTGGCTTGCTCTTGCCTGCCTCTGCATAGCGGCCCTGGAATTCTGTGGTGGTCTCCCATCCAAATACTAACCAGGGCCGACCCTGCTTAGCTTCCGAGATCTGGCAAGATCGGGCTCTCCAGGTCAGGGCAGAGCACTTAATAAGTCTTCTGAATACTACAGGGGTGTTCTGTTTCAGCAATCACCATTTCATCTTTTGGATTACTACTACATTTGGGAACCGGTTAACCGTCCCACTCCAAAGAAGTGCAAGAACCATATTGCACTGTTTTTATGTGCAAAACAAAAATATTATTTTCCTGAGGAATAGGCATCTCTGGAGAGTCTGCCTAGCAAAAAACAAAAATGCCTAACATCAACATTCATCTGCCACAGTTCGTTTAGAGCGTTTCCCAGAAAGAAAACATCCTCCCTCCGTCCAACAGATATATGTCTGTGGCACTTCATAACTCAGCTGATCACTTTAAAGTATTTATTTGTGAGGAGGAGAAAAGAAGGGGATCGCAGAATTTATGGAGCCGGATCAGGGCACTGAGGCACGTTTGGTCATACACACAAGATTTCCCCCCCCCCACACACTGGCATCTGTAGCTTCCAAGGATATCACAACTTGCACACAATTTTTGTGCCCACATGTGCCTCTCTTCTGCCGTTGCAGAGGCCGCCCTCCGCTGATCGACACATTTTCTTCTTCCCGTGCTAAGGCACTTCAGAGCTCCTTGAGAAATGTGGATATTGCACTTTGCCTGTTGCTTAAGGAACAGTACTCTTCGGTGGAGAACCATCCACAATGGTTTGTTGTTCAGTCGCACAGTCGAGTCCGACTCTTCGCGACCCCATGCACTAGGTCCCGCCAGGCCCTCCTGTCTTCCGCTGTCCTCTGAAGTTTGCTCAACTTCATGTTCGTTGCATCGATGACACTGTCCAACCATCTCATCCTTTGCCGTCCCCATCTTCTTTGACCTTCAATCTTTCCCAGCATCAGGGTCTTCTCCAGTGAGGGCTCCCTTCTCATTGGGTGGCCAAAGTATTTGCGCTTCAGTTTCATTATCTGGCCTTCCAGGGAACAGTCAGGGTTGATTTCTTTTAGGATTGACTGATTGGATCTCCTTGCAGTCCAAGGGACTCTCAAGAGTCTTCTCCAGCACCATAGTTCAAAAGAATCTATTCTTCGGCGCTCGGCCTTCCTTATAGTCCAACTCTCGCAGCCATACATGACTACTGGGAATACCATATGCCACCGTAAAGTTCTGCACGATAACATCCAGGGTATCACCGAGCCGGCCATCTGCCGCATGGCTCGGTGTGGGGGTGTGAAGCGTATCTCCAGGCTAATCTACGAGGAGACTCGCGGGGCACTCAAAGTTTTTTTGGAGAACATAATCCGGGATGCTGTCACCTACACCGAGCACGCGAAGAGGAAGACCGTGACTGCCATGGAGGTGGTCTACGCTCTGAAACGCCAGGGCCATACTCTGTATGGTTTTGGGGGTTAAACCTTAATTGCTGCCAAGCGCAACAGCGACAATAAAATCTAAAGCCTATATGGAGTGAAGGTAGAGGATCCAAGTCCACAGGTATACCTGTACTGTCTTCTTTCATACAGCGCTCTTCCACATTCTCATTTTTGTGGCTTGTGGGCTCCTAGTGCTTTTGGGGGGGGGTGTTTCTGCGCTTGTTTTGCTCTGTCTCATGGTCGACTCAATATTACATCACTTTATGTCCGGCACTAAAACCTTCAGTTTAAATTTGTAGGGAGAGATGCTGGATATATAGTGATGTAATATCAGATACACAACTAGAGGGAGCAAAACACATGCAGAAAAGGAAAAAAAACCCTGAAGCAATAGGGACACACGAGCAGTGCAATTGACAATGCGGAAGAGCCCCAAGAGGCCATGTGAGTTTTAAGTGCTTTCAAGTTGCAGCTGACTTATGGCAACACCATGCAGTTTTCTAGGCAACAGACAGGGGTAGTTCGCCATTGCCTCATTCTGGGTAGCCATAGATATTATGCCATGAAGTTTCCTAAAACAGCTGTAGTTAGTCTTTAATGTAAGAAATTCAGTGTGCAGCATAGTTCGGCACGATAAATGAAAAGTACTGAGGCTGGAGACTCAGCATAGTGAATCAGCTCTTGTTTATTGGATTGCATTAGGAACGAAAGATGCTTGGGCCAGGCAATGCCCGACTTATATGCGTGACCCACACCACACCCACACACACCCATCACCCGTGATTGGTTCTATTTACAAGTCAACATCTCAATAGGTTTACTTTCGGATCCAGGCGAACCCACTGGTACGCCCTAGGATCCAAAGTGGCTATTGTCTTAAGACCGAAGGTCGGAAGGTTTGTCTGACCGCATGGCCGGGCTAGCGCCACCGTGGCCATCTTATTGCAACTTAATACACAACACCTACTAAGGATGAGGGACTTTATTACCTTCAGAGCTCTACAACACAGATTGAGCTGGGAAAGTATTAAGTTTGATTTCAATGAAACAAAGAGGAGGAGGACACAACCATGTAAGCAGCAGACAGATTAGACATTGGACTTGTGTGTCTTGATGGCTACATGTAGGTTTCTCCAACAGAGCTCTCAGAGGCTCTTTAGTTTGGGGAAACGGTATGGATGAGAGGCTGAAGACCCTTCTGACAGTATGTCATGGTCCTGATGTAAATCAGATGCTTGCCTGCCTAGGAACTACGTTTTTAGCACAGAACCTGCAAGGCATGTCTGACTGAACGTGCACATGCCAGATCCAAGTATGACGCAAGGATAAGATAACATATAGTTAGCCTAGGGTTCCCAGGTCTTACCTGGCTGCCCACAGGGGGCTCCAGTCCTCTGTCTGGGAGTGTTCGGTGTGCATGCTTTGCACTCATGCTGCAGTGACATCACCCAGAAGTGACATTATTGTGCCGGGCACATCATGTGAGGGACACTCTAGCATTTGGGGGGGAAACTCTATGGTCACCATAGAGTTTTTACCCAAATGCTAGAGTGTCCCCCACATGACGTGCCCAGCATGATGATGTTATTGCGCCGGGTATGTTGGGCATGCCAGAGCTCTTTGAGGGGTGGGGCTCCCCCACCAGCCAGCTTGGTGGTGGCAGACTGGGGCCCCCAAAAGCAGGAAAAACCCCACCCTAAAACTGGGAGACCCAGGCTCAAATCCCCATTCTGCCATGAAGTTCACTGGGGGATCTTGAGCCATTCTGTCATACAGTTGTTGTGAGGACAAAAATGGGGGGGGGTGACCCAGAGCTTTTTGGAGAAAGAGCAGAATACAAATGTATGTGTAAAGCTCGCAATATGCTGTGATAAGAAAAGTGGAGAACAAAACAGCTCTCATTCAGGCATCACATCTGGAGAGCAGAAACCATAACGATAAATGAAATGAATAAAAATTTTGTAGGCGGCGAAGCTGGATTCGTTTCAGTGTTGTGCTGATGAGCAGACAGCCCAAATTCAGCGGAGAGACCTGGCTGTCAAGAAATTTATAACCATTGCTTAAAATCACCAAACATATTCTTCTAAAGGAATTTAAATGATCAGCCTAGTTGCATCAGATCTTTCTGGCCGGGGAAGTTCAGCTACTCCAGGGACTTTGGCTGTGCCCACCGATGCATGTTCCAATCTGATCAGATGTAAATGCAACCTATTCTACTTCTCTTGGGCCACTGCCAAATGTGGCATGCGGGGCTTTTGCTGACCCCACAGCTTTACCCCGTTGTCGATTCTCCCCGAGCCTCAGGATGCCATAATACACGGTGAACTCGCTTTCACTTCTGCTACCGTTTCAGACGCTGCTAGCAGCAAGGTCAGATCCCCATGACGGATGACGACGCAGATTGTTACCTGCAACCCAATTCTCTGCGCAGAGGAAAGGTCTACGGGCCAGCATTTACTCAGCTTGTTTCCTCAGAGGAGTGAGTAGTACAGGCTTGGGACATTTTTGCAGCACTTTATTTGCCAAACATACAGGTAGAGAACAAGTGGAGGCCCAGAGGTTTGCCTCTCAGGTGACACAATCTAAGACCTCACACAAGATCCCCAGAGATCCTGTGCCCCAAAGACCTTCAGATCCACCCACCCCCCGCAATGGCTGTCTGCTTCTCAGCCCCTCCCCCAATCACCTCTAGCAAAGGGCAGGAATCTTCCTTTCAGATCTCTCCTATTCCTATTCTTCCTCGTGGAAAATTATTAGCTGGTCTAGCAGTGGTGGCGAACCTATGGCACGGGTGCCAGAGGTGGCACTCAGAGCCCTCTCTGCGGGCACGCGTGCCATCGCCCCAGCCAGGCCCAGACCATCATTAAAGTGTCGAATTCTCTGCCAAATTATTTTAAGTAAATGAAAGCATTTGGGATTGCTTTCCTTACTTTGTTTGGATCATCTTAAGTTAATGTATGAGTTGTTTTTTCTAAAGTAAAACCTCAGCGTTCAGGTTAAATTGCCGTGTTGGCACTTTGCGATAAATAAGTGGGTTTGGGGTCGCAGTTTGGGCACTCGGTCTCTAAAAGGTTCGCCATCACTGTGGTATAGTGTCAGGAAATGCTGCTTGCCAGATTTTGTGTCAAAACGTTGCTGAGCATGCTCACTGACAAAAGCGCAGGCTCTTTTGCCCTCTTCTTGCTCACAACTGGTATCAGATTTATTTGCACCACAGAAAACGCAGCCAGAATAAATCAAAAGAGGCTCAGACATTGCGTAATGGGTTATTTTAGACCCCAATGTGGGGAGAAGTGGGAATGGGAACAGAGCAACATTGCCTATTATGGAAACTCTGCAGTGCTTCGAAATACCTCCAAAACTCAAAGCACAGAAAGTGCCAAATCTCTCCCACCGTCCACTACTGCCCTTGAATGCCCATATTGGCTGGCATTTGAAGAAGTGGGCAGTGACTCACCAAAGCTCCTGCCCTGCCACAAATTTTGTTAGCTTTAAGGTGCTACTGGACTCTTGCTCTTTTCTACTGCTACAGACAGACCAACACAGCTACCCTTCTTGATCTGGCTACCTACAGAGTTTGCCTGTGCAACCCTTTATCGCAAATACAGTCGATCTATTGTATTGGCAACTGTGCTCCCTCCTCCGTGTAAATGGGATGGATTCCATACTGGGTATTTCTTCCTCAAAACATGTGATGCCCCAAACCTTTCACAGAGAAAGCACTTGGGGAAAACTGTTGCCAGCATGTTGTATTATGAGATTTTCCTGTCGTTTTAACATGTGGAATGCAGGAAAACAAGATTTTGTACCGCAAACCTGAGGAAACAGTGGTTCAGATCACATACAAGTGTGTCTTTGACAGCTGTCGTCAGGCACTTAACCTGGCTGGATGCAGTGTTCCCTCTAAGCTGAGTTCGTGTGAGCTAGCTCACAGTTTTTGAGCCTCCGTCTCACACATTTTTGTCTTCACTCAGGATGGATGGGGCTCCAGAGCAAACTAATTTATGCAGCAGCCAAATTGCTCGCTCACAACTTTAATGCCAGTAGCTCACAAAGTAGAATTTTTGCTCATAAGAACTCCACAGCTTAGAGGAAACATTGGCTGAATGCATTAACTACAAAAATGGCATCGGGAAGGAAAAGGATCTTTCACAGAACCACACACACAAAACCTCTTACTACACAACCTGTGGAATACACAGGCGTGCAACCCTGCCTTAAAAGTTTCAGTCTTTATTTTCTATGTCTGATATTTCCCTCTGCATTTACAAAATGAGAGGGGGGTGTGAGTGCATGCAGGACATACATTGATGTTCCGGCTCTAGAGCACCATCTTTTTACTGGCCACTGATTCTCATGGCAAGGTTGTTTCTGTGGCACTGCCCATCAGAAATAGTCTCCAATCGATTTCCCAGAACGGTTGCCATTTTTGTCACACTGGAGGAGGAGAAGCAGAAAAAGAAGAAGAGGAGGAGGAGGAGATTGGATTTATACCCTGCCCTTCACTTGGAGTCTCAGAGCGGCTTACAAACTCCTTTCCCTTCCCCTCCCCACAACAGACACCCTGTGAGGCAGGTGGGGCTGAGAGAGCTCTTGACAGAAACGGCTCTTTTTCAAGAACAGCTCTTATCAGAACTATGGCTTGCCCAAGGTCATCCAGCAGCTGCAAGTGGAGGAGTGGGGAACCAACCCCGATTCTCCAAGATTAGAGTCCGTGCAATTAACCACTACACCAAACTGGTTGTAGGTTGAAATTTACATAAAGTTGAAATTTACATGGAGGTTGAAAATTACACAAATTCGCATTCCATAAATATAACGGTTGACTGCAAACAGTTTGTTTGTGGCAAAGGAGAGTCGCTTCTAGATTCCCAGCAAGGAAGCTTTTAAAACGTTGGCGCTCTGTCTCGCTCTCAAGCTATTAACATCCCACACAGGGGAATTTAAGCAAACAGACTAGTAAAATCTTCTGCGGATTAGTTTGCAAGTTTGGGTTTTATTATTAGCCCTGGCAATTTTGGCCAGCGCAAGCCCCCATGGGAGTCGAAGGAGGATCGCCTTGCTCCCTTCCACAATCCACTCGCAGGATATATCGAAAGAAGAGCAGCTGGCCCCACATGTCAGAGGCGTGAAAGTGTCTGTTACAGAGTGGGACACGCGGAGCACATAAATAGGAAGAGAAATACACTTGAGAAGTTTCTGCTTTCTCTTGGACGGGGCTGGTCTGCATCTATTTTTTGCTTCTCTCTGAGCAGGCCCCACACATCCAAACCCCACAAGAGGGGGGCTCGCTTCCCACAAGATGAGCTCAAGTTCCACATGATATATTGCTTCGCAAGTCTTGGCAACTCTGGGAAGTAGAGCAAAGTGGGTTATATTAATATAAATGCACAGACATTTTAATCCAGCTGCGTTAGCCCCTGTTTAACTTGCCTGCTACTCCCCCCCCCCATTGCAGAATTATTTGGTTTTAGGGACTGCTGCTCTGGAGACAAAGTCAGCTGTTTTGTATTCCGGCCACCATCCTCTCATGAAAAGCTTGCTGTTTCTGCCCGTCTCTCGCAGACAGACGCACTTTCAAAATATTTAGAACAACAAATGCACTGCCGTCGAGCAGAGCACACTATGACACAGGACCAGCTATGTTCCGAATTCCTCCTAAACAACGTGATTCGCAGTAACATCCTGCAGTGAAACTTTTGAACGTTTTTATTATAACATTGAAGAGAAGATGTTATTTAAAAAAAAACGCCTAATAAAAGCTGGGAGCCAACAACTGGGCCATTAATTCCACTATGGATCTGTAAACTTTGGGATGCAAAGTGAATGCCCAAGTTAGCCAGGCTTCCGGCATAAAACCCAAGGAACTGCAGCACATTCCTATGAAAGCACCTTTTCTAGATTTTGCTCATATCTATAAGCATGGAGTGGCCAGACAGGACAGATATTAGTATAGGAGTTGCAGAGTTTGCATTTCTTTTAGCTCTAGGTCACCTGGAAAAGTAACACGAGCCAAAAAAAAAAAAGTGTTAAAATTAAAATCACATTTACTAACATTTAACAAGACTTTCACAAAACTGTTTCTCTAGAGAGGACAAAAATAAAACATCACCACAAAAATGCATCAAGAACAATCTATGTGTTTATAAGGAAATCTGTATTTATGTATATACATGTACACACACAAAAGAGAAAAACTGATTGTGTCTGATTAAAATGTCCGTTTTATTGCTTTCTTTCACATTTTATGATATTTAAGTTCAACTGATTTTTTTTAATCTTTGCACACCAATGGGAAAAAAATATGTAAGCTTTCTCCACATTTTAGATACTGTGTCAATAGCTAGACAGAAAAATGATCGTAAAACTGTTGCAAAGATACGTGAGGACTGAGCAGAGGAAAATATTCAAGCCAAAGTAAAACAATGATCTGTCGTCAGTACAACAGAAAAACCACCGCTCAAGACTTCATTTAAGAGTCTTTTCACTTTCAATCCAAGAAATTTTAATTAAATACATTACAATAACTTGCGAGTGTTTCTGCTCACATCATATATTACAGATAGACAAGCTCAGCACATGTTAATTCCAAGCTCAGAGACAATGTATACTGGAACATTTGCAGAAAAAGGACACTTTTCATAAAATTCTGTTTACACAGTTGGGAATAATCCATTGCTGAAGGCAGCATATAATAATTTTTTTTTTAAAGTAGATACCAGATGTTTTCATTACCTCCCCACAAAGTGAGAGAGGTCAAAATCTCTTAAGAATAAAGACAGACAGATTCATCTTGGAAAGCATCTATGAAAAATCCTGTGAACCATATGGGCTCAGTAACTGCAAGGAAGACATAAAAAGCGATTCCCTTCGTTCCTGTGTGCATATAAAATATCACAGTTCATTCTCGTTGCTACTCGTCCCAGTTCCAGAGACTGCTCTGGGGAACCCCACAAAACACATGTGACGCTCGGCTTCACTCTGGCCTTATTTTTAGCGCGAGAGAGAGAGAGAGAGAAGTTAGAACTATAGAGAGAGAGAGAGAGAGAGAGAGAGAGAGAGAGAGAGACTGAGCTCCATACCAGCACCAGCCTGGGCGGGTTGATCACCCAACACCCTCCCATTTAGATTTAGGCAGGGAGGTGTTCTAACAACAGTTGCATAGTTGTATTGCACAGGTGAAGTGCAGGAAGGAATGCACATGAAAGATAACGGAGCAATTTCAAATATTTTGAGGCTGTCATGGAATCGGTCAAAGGCTTCTGAAAACCTAGGCACAGTATAATCCAGAAAAACTACTACTGAGTTGCAAAGGGTCCATGTATTTTGCTCACTCTATGGCTGTCGCCAGACAGGTGTTGTGCTTCATCTTGGCTTCCTTACAGCGGCCGTGGTTTCAGGAACATTTGCATGATGTCTTCTTTGGTTTGTCCTGCTTCCATGTTTTCCCTTATGATGCTGCCATCTTCCCCAAACCTGGTTTGATAAGATCTTTCTGGAAAGGCTGCCATGCCTTTGGATTCTGCGTGGATGGAAATGTGTATTTGTAACTCTGAACATTTTATGAGACTTTATTTGGGGCCCTACAAGTTTTTTATGTGTCTTTGACAGGGGTCATTTCGTAGAAAAAGAGCTAGGGGAACTCATTAGCATAACTCATTAGCATATGCCACACCCCCTGACATCAGGGGCCCTGCGGTGGACCTGCAAGGCCAGCGGGAGTGTGAGGAAGCCCCGCCAAGGCCCTCCCTGGCCCCAGGCAGGCAGGCAGGGGTGGGGAGAGGCAGGGGTGGGGAGAGGCGGGGGGGAAGCAACTTACCCTCCCTCTTCTCCTGCCTCCTCCTGGCTGAATGAGGGCTGGAAGCAGGGCAGCCGAAAGCAGGGGGCGGGGCTTCGTCATGTGCCCCGCCCCCTGCACCTCACCCGGGGGAACTGCGTTCCCCCGCGTTCCCCCCCGAAATGACCTCTGGTCTTTGAAATAAACACTCTTTTGTATACTTACTTATGTTTCTAACTTTTGGACCCCAGTAAGTTTTCTACACTTCCTTTGGAGGTTTATGAAGAGAAAGTAACAGTACCTCAGCAAAAAATAAAATAAAAAAAGGATGGGCCCCTAGTCCCTGCAGGGACCCTCGGCTCCAGCCTAGTCAGCTTTATGGATAATACAGCCCTGCGTCCATACTTGAAAGCTCAACAGGACCAACTCCAAAGTCAAGCACACTGCTGGTTTTACTATATAAGCCCAGGTGGTCCTTTTTTTCAGATCCATTTGTCTGTGTAAGCAAAAGCTATTTTCGCATCATTATCCCATTTTACGGGCTATTAGCAACTGATGGGCACTCTTCACCATCACTTAAATCACAATCAAGCCCGGCAGATAACGTCCACTAGAGTCACTCACAATTACTAACTTTAGGCGGAATCTGGCAAGACATGCATGTACTTAGGATACTAGTCTTGCCATATTTCGACAACACAACAGATGTTCACAGCATTTTTATTTGGCATCTTTAAAAGGAAGATGTTAGAGGGGGGAAATTCGTGGTAGAAAGTTCTGTGCATCATGGTTTTATTGGCTGGATCCTTACATGGTTCTTTTTTTAAAATTAATTTTCTTTTGTTTAATTGAATCATATGTACATTAAGTATAATTACAAATATTGCATATGCAATTTATTGGTTACTAAGGTAATATACAGTTAAGTATAATAAACAATTTAAGAACCCTCTTGTGCATCTCACTAGTTTCAACGTGCTCCTATTTTATTAGAATTTTTTCATATAAACATGCATACACACACACACACACACACAAAAACATAACTATCAGTCCTGGAAAACTGATGATTACCATGATCATACATATAAAGTGCTCTGAACACTAGAAGCATTGCAAAAGTATTATTACAACTTGCATGGCTGATTTTTGCTAACCCTGTGGATGGAACAATCCATTCTAAAATATTCTGGTTTGCTTGGATGAAGGGACATTCACTGGCTTGTCGCTGTTACCAGCACAGGGTCTGAGAGAACAGATTTTGCAGCACACATTTGGAAGGGGGCAGGTGTTAAACATACACATGCCTAGCTCCAGCATAGGGGGTTTCTTTTCCAGGGGTGAAAAAGAAAAACCACAGACGTTTTATATGGCAACCAAAAGGGAATGTAGCTCCTGCCAACCTAGCAGTTCGAAAGCAAGACACTGCAAGTAGATAAATAGGTACCACTTTGGTGGGAAGGTAACAGCGTTCCGTGCGCCTTGGTGTTTAGCCATGCCGGCCACATGAACATGGAAACGTCTTCGGACAGCGCTGGCTCTTCGGCTTTGAAACGGAGATGAGCACCGCAACCCTAGAGTTGGATTCGACTGGCTTTCGAGCAAGGGAAACCTTTACTTTTACTTTTTTACTCTCCTAACAGTGGTGGCTCTCAAGCAAGAAAGACGCACCTAGTTTTTAGAGGAGGAAAACAGGGAAAAAAATATTCTGAACCCTGGGGCTCAGTATTCGGTCCATAAGACGCACACACTTTTCCCCTCACTTTTTTTGGAAGAAAAAGTGCGTCTTATGGTCCAAAAAATACGGTAATTCTTAAATGAGAATCCAAGGGTGTGGAGCTACAGGATATACTTGAAGAGGACTAAAATCAATACACACACATACTCAATTTAAGAAGAGGCATATAATACTACCAAGCAAAAAACAAAACAAAAAACACCCAATGTAGTCCATTAGTATTATAAAGCCTACACGTCCCCAAAGAGGCCTTTATGACTCAGTAGGAAACATGTTTTGCTTTGTATGCAGAAGTTTCTGGGTTCAATTCCAGATATCTCTGGGTTAAAAAAAAAAAAAAGACAGCAAGACTGGGAAACATTTTGCCTAAGACACTGGTGAGATAATGCCAACAACCAGGCATTTAGCAGAAGGCATCACTGCGAAACAACTGCCATGGGAGGCAACTACAAAATGCTAGGAGCCTTCAAGCCAAGTAGCCTCTCTAGGGGCAGCTATTTCTGGATGGGTGATCCCTACAGAATGAAATATGATGCCTCCCGGGGTTTTCTGAAGAATCTCCTTTTCCAACAAGGCAGTGGAAAGTGCTTTGATTTGAAGAAGCAGCAAGTGAGCACAGGAGACACATCGGAGGGCGCCAACTAAGGATCAGTGAATGTACATAAAAGGTGCTAACCACAGAACAATATCAGAACAGTACAGGTAGTAGTAGCAAAGAGAGAAAATTAACCAGTTTCTACAAGGCTTTGCCACAAGGATCAGGATTGCTGCAGAAAATTTATTGTAGTAAACATTTTTCCTACTTTTCCATAGTCTCATTTTCCCGGCTTTGTGTTCCCGCTGCTTGGGGGAGGGGGTCTGTTCTGCATCTGTTTTTCTCCACCTAGTGGTCAGTTCAATATTACATCAATTTATGTCCAGCATATCTCTCTACAGATCTAAACTGTAGGGTTTTATGCCGGACATAACGCAATGTAATATCAAATCAACCACTAGAGGGAGCAAAACACATGCAGAACAGTAAAAAAACAACCCTGAAGCAGCAGGAACACACAACTGGGGAAAATAAGAATGTGGAAAAGCCCTAAATGTAACAAAAGCTAATTTTACCCCATTTATGAAGTACAGATCCAGTAGTACTCTTGCTCAGTACAGGAAGAACTGTAGTGTTTTATGTGCCTGTCTGATAAACTGATGGTGTGGTGCTACTGTCTCAGGCTTATGGCTGAATTCCTCCAAACTGGAATACCCTTGAGCAGATTTATACCGATTAGTATTACTCTGCAGATGATATGTTGTTTCAATAAAAACCCTGATAAATGCATACAGAACTGAGGGCTCATCAATTATCTCTTTTTACAGTAGATGCCATGTTGGAGAAATAGGGGAAAAAACCCGAACGTAAGCCAATAACTACAATTGGAAACACTCTGGAGTGTGTCACTCGGATTTATTACATCCAATGTGTCACAGTCAAAATGTGTTAGGCCTGTGTGCAGGAACATCTGTTTTTAATAACCACTGTGGAACTGTATTTTATGAAAAGCAACTTTTGTTTTAAAAAAAATAATAAACTGGCAAAAGATAGAGCCAATTCTTATGACGAATGGGCACATGGTAGCCACAGGAAATCCACTTGAAAATCCAGTGCATGCCAGCAATTCCACATATAATTCCTCTTGCATACATCCTATGGAAATCCAGAGGATACTAGAGCCAGATTCTTGTGTTATGGAAAGAGCATAGTGGTTGCTATTCCAGCCATCGGGTAACAGAAAAACCTGGAAATCACACAGGGATAAAGAAATCAACACCGTCACTGATGAAAGCAGAAACACCATGCATGTGTGGACAGGGCTCTAGGTGGAGTCTGGCTGCTCAGTGAAGTAGACAACGGTGTGGCTGGCTCCTTCCAGACTCAAAATGGTGCCACAAACGGAAAACATTAATTAAAGCAGCATGCACGCAGATGGCTCCAGATATACAAGGCAAGGAGACATATCAAATACTACATAGACTATACCCAGGGCTTTTTTTGTAGAAAAAGTCCAGCAGGAACTTATTAGCATAATAGGCCACACCCAGCAGCAGGAACTCATTAGCATTTTAGGCCACACCCTGACTGCACCACTCATTAGCATATTAAGCTGCATTCCCATGTTACCAGAAGTGTGGACATCCAGCCACACCCATCTTTTGCTTCTTATTCTGTTTACCTTGTTTGTTGTCAAAACCCAGGGCCTTTTTTTGTACCAGGAACTCCTTTCCATGTTAGGCCACACACCCCTAATGTAGCCAATCCTAATGAGTTTCTGCTGTTGGGTGTGGCCTATTATGCTAATGAGTTCCTGCTGGGTGTGGCCAACTTGGGAGCCAGCCGGAACTCCGTTCCTGTGCGTTCCTGCCCCAAAATAGCCCTGACTATACCTATAGCTGATACATTTGTGAAATGCGGCGGACACTGAGCAGCTCAAGAATAGAGTAAGACTAGCTCAACATCTGTGGTACAGAATTCTTAAGCAGAAGTGACAGTAGTAAAGAATGAAAGCACCTCTGAGCATGTGCAGAATGTCTCCCCCTTCACCACTGAACAGAAGTCTGACACCGCACAGGATTCAGAGGAGAGAAGTGAAGGCTCAGCGGGAAAAATCAGGGGAAAAAGAGGTTTTTTTTCAAGGCCTTTTGGTGGTGGTTGTTCCCCAACTCAGATTAAACCCCCTGCAGATTATGTTCTGACTCATCCAGCAGTGATCTGGAACCAGAACACGAAGTCTCTGTCCCCTCTTAACGTATATTCAGTCCTTGCTTCCTCCACACACCCCTCCAGCAATACATCACAAATGCCGATTTCTTCTTCCTCTTCTCTCCCAGGTTACGGTGCCATTCTAAGCAGGTCTACTCAGAACTAGGGTTGCCAGCCTCTTGGTGGGGCCTGGAGATCTCCCGCTTTTACAACTGATCTCCAGCTGACAGAGATCAGCTCCCCTGGAGAAAATGGCTGCTTTGAAAGGTAAACTGTATGGCATTGTACTATGCTGAGGCCCCTCCCCAAACCCCACCCTCTCCTGGCTCCACCCCCAAAGTCTCCAGGTATTTTCCAACCCAGACCTGGCAACCCTACTCTACTTAATGGAGCTTACTCCCAGGAAAGTGTTCTTAGGATTGGACTGCTGATTACCTAATTTGTTCATTCTCACCTACATACAACTCAAAGGTCATCTGACCACAAGTTTAGAAAGGATATTCAAGCTCAAAAATATGGACAAAAATATGCCTTACTGACACAAAATGGCAACTGCGCATATCTCCCCTTATGCATAGCTGAATCACCAAATTGTAATGGCTGAGAAGGCCTTCTGACTTCACCGGTCTGCTTGACATGCAAAAGGTCCCAGGTTCAATCCCTGCGATCTCTAGTTAAAAGGATCAGGTAACAGGTGACCAGCATTTCATAGCAAGCCTTTACCCGAGGAAGACCTTTTCCTGAGACCCTGGAGAGCTGCTGCCAGTAGAAGTAGACAAAACTAACCTTGATGGACCGAGGGTCCGATTTCAGTATACGGCAGCTTTATGTGTTCAAGAGGGTTGGAGAAGGGAAAAGTCAATAATGGGCTCAATTGTAAAGCTTATGGGAGGAAAGTTCAGAAAAGGGGGGGGACTCAACAAATTCATTTAAAAGAACATTTATTCATCCATCCGTTCAATTTATAGCCCGCCCTCCCCTGTATACAGGGCTCAGTCCTGGTAACAATGTTCTTAAAATACTCCATACAGTTAAAATACTAAAGCAGTTCATTGACTATGCTAAAGCCTTTGACTGTGTGGATCACAACAAACTATGGCAGGTCCTTAAAGAGATGGGAGTACCAGACCACCTCACATGTCTCCTGAGAAACCTGTATAAGGGCCAAAAAGCGACAGTTAGAACCGGATATGGAACAACTGATTGGTTCAGCATAGGAAAAGGAGTACGACAAGGATGTATATTGTCACCTTGCTTATTTAATATATATGCAATGTTGCTAAATATTGTTACTTGGCAATTAAAAAGCGCAATGTACTGTAACTCAAGCCATTAATGATGGAATTGACCGGTGTGGTATTTTAGGAATTAAGCTTGTAAGGTTCTTATGTTGTGGACTCTGTGTTTAATATTTTGGTTCATTCTGCTGGTCTTATGACTGTTCTTAATAAACTAACTATAATATATATGCAGAGTACATAGTGCGAAATGCTGGCCTGGATGAATCACAAGCAGGAATTAAGATTGCTGGGGAAAAGATCAACAACCTCAGATATGCAGACGATACCACTCTAATGGCAGAAAGTGAAGAGGACCTAAAGAGCCTCTTGCTCAGGGTCAAAGAGGAGAGCGCAAAAGTGGGCTTGAAGCTCAACATCAAAAAAACTAAGATCATGGCATCCGGCCCCATCACTCCCTGGCAAATAGAAGGGGAAGTCATGGAAGTAGTGACAGACTTCACGTTCCTGGGATCCCAGATCACCGCAGACTGTGACAGCAGCCATGAAATTAAAAGACGCCTGCTCCTTGGGAGGAAAGCGATGGCGAACCTAAACAGCATGATACAAAGTAGAGACATCACCCTGCCAACAAAAGTCCGCATGGTCAAAGCAATGGTATTCCCAGTAGTCATGTATGGCTGCGAGAGTTGGACTATAAGGAAGGCTGAGCGCCGAAGAATAGATTCTTTTGAACTATGGTGCTTGAGAAGACTCTTGAGAGTCCCTTGGACTGCAAGAAGAACAAATCAGTCAATCCTAAAAGAAATCAACCCTGACTGTTCCCTGGAAGGCCAGATAATGAAACTGAAACTCAAATACTTTGGCCACCAAATGAGAAGGGAGCACTCACTGGAAAAGACTCTGATGCTGGGAAAGATTGAAGGTCGAAGAAGACCGGGATGGCAAAGGATGAGATGGTTAGACAGTGTCATAGATGCAACGAACATGAAGTTGAGCAAACTTCAGAGGATGGCGGAAGACAGGGGGGCCTGGCGTGATCTGGTCCATGGGGACGCAGAGAGTCGGACTCGACTGTGCGACTGAACAACAACAAAAAATACAACAATATAACAACAACTAACAACAACTAATAGATGGCATATAAAAGGGGCACGACCTGCAGCAAAGGTGAGACCTGGCAACCCTAACCCGAGCCCCTGGGTCAGCCACTCATTTCGCTGGAGATGGGAGAGGGGCTAACGTGCCGGCCCCCACCTGTCCAAGCGCCTGCCAGGAAGTCCCGCTAATGCCCCCGCACGCTGCTCCATTTGAGCTGGTAATCAGGCAGAAATCGTCAGGGGCTATATGCAGGCCTCTCGTTGACTGATGGGCATCCCTGGCTCAGGATAGCAGCGCCACCGTCACCAGCATTTCATAGCAAGAAGGGATGGAACAAATTAGATGACTTTGGAAAAACTGATTTCAGAGCAGACATCTGAGTCTGTGTGAGAGCTCTCTAGAGCTTCCACATCACACGGAAGCTCACTTTGCAGCCCCAAAGTATGCCACTGTATCGAAAAGTCAAACAAGGAACCCACAGGAAGTGGTGGCGGCTACAAGCATGGACGGCTTCAAAAGGGAATTAGATAAGCATATGGAGCAGAGGTCCATCAGTGGCTATTAGCCACAAGGTATAGATAGGGACTCTGGGGCAAGTGATGCTCTGTCTTCTTGGTGCTTGGGGGGGGGGTCAACAGTGGGAGGGCTTCTAATGTCCTGGCCCCACTGGTGGACCTCCTGATGGCAGCTGGTATTTCTGGCCACTGTGTGAGACAGAGTGTTGGACTGGATGGGCCTTTGGCCTGATCCAACATTGGCGTCTCTTATGTTCTTATGTTCTTATGAACCCCTTCAGTTTTGCTGAACTAATACAATCTGTTAGATTTTTTTAAAAAATCCATGTTCAACATGGCCCTTTTAAAACTGAGAAGAACAGCAGCAATCCGACCCATAATTACTGTACACTTCTGATTTTTATTCTTACCACCAATGTGTGTTCTGACCCACAGGGCTGGGCAAAACAGATGCGCCGGGCTGTCTCCGATGACACCATTTCACTGCACGCAGGCCCCACATGAGCTAAATATTCAAGTTGCATCTGGCTAGCACTGTTGGCTCAGCACACATGAGAAATCACGCCTGCAAAAGCTGGCAAAGGCAAAACCAGGTCTTTGTGTGGCTTCAAAGATGAAAGCATTTCATCTGCTGTAAAATGCAAACCATAAATTCCCCTTTCTGTGTTTTGCTGCCCCATTCCCAGTTCACACAAACTTGCCCTCCTCTGCTTGCTTGTCTTAACTTTGTTTGGGGAGTAAAATGTCCTCCCTTTTAAAGTATCTTGAGTCTCTGAGCCATTTTCAGAAGGGTACTATATGCATCTTGGTCAGGATTAATCAGATTGTATTCAGGCCGGTAATTCCATCCCACCAAACTTCAGGGTTGTAAAAAGTGGCCATAAGAACACAAGAAGAGCCCTGCCGGATCAGACCAATAGTCCATCTAGTCCAGCATCCTGTCTCACACAGGGGCCAACCAATTCCTCTGGACGGCCAACAACAGGGCGCAGAGGCCAAGGCCTTCCCCTGATTGTTTCCTCCTGGCTCTGGGATTCAGAGGATTAGTGCGTCTGAATGTGGAGGTTCTCCTCCGTCACCATAGCTAACAGCCATTGACAAACTTATCCTCCATGGATCTATCTAATCCCCTTTTGAAGCGGTTTATTCCTGTGGTCATCACTACATCCTCTGGCAGCACTCTGGAGCACTTTTTCCCCCAGGCAGGAAATGTGGGGTGGGGGATCTGGCGCACAGATAGTATGGTGTTCTGCTCAACACACAGCATCTGAACAAGTTTGTTTCTTTTTTAACTCACACGGGCAAAATAATTTGGGGCAGAAACAATTCACGCAGTAGCTACCCTATGAAATCCATTGTCTTTGTTTTCTTGTTCTTCGCAGGGATAGGTAACATTTTGGGCTCAGGTGCTCCCAAAATGCATTGTCTGCCTTGGAAAATGTTGGTGGGGTCGGATGGGGAGAGACAACAGTTGTATTTTGCCAGAAGCGTTGGAGCAGTATTGCTGCCCATATCGTAGGGATGCATGGTGGACTCCACTGGGGGCTGTGCAGGTCTGGGGCGTGACAATGGACATAAGCCAACCTCCTTCAGCCACCTCTTTCCACCCCCTCAGCATTCCATACCTTCTGGAAAGCAATGAGCAAGTTCAGTCCTCAGATGGCCACAGGGAAAGGACACAAAGTAATATTCTTTCCACCTAACTGGGGATTCTTCAGTTACAAAGAACACCATATCTTCTTTACTGACCCAAACTAGAGTCATCTGTCCATTAACCGAAATTAGGGGGCTGCGGCCTCTCCCGAGAACTTCTGGAATTCTATGAATACTTAGGGAGCAGAGGTGGAGGAGAAGAGGAGGAGGAGATTGGATTTATACCCCGCCCTTCACTACCCAAAGGAGTCTCAGAGCGGCTTACAGACTCCTTTCCCTCCCCCTCCCCACAACAGACACCCCGTGAGCAATGTTCCCTCTAAACTGTGGAGTCTTGTGAGCAAAAATTCTATGTTGTGAGCTACCGGCATTGAAGTTGTGAATGAGCGATTCGGCTACTGTATAAATTAGTGTGCTCTGGAGCCCTCCTTCCTGAGCTAAGACAAAAAGGTGTGAGCTGGAGGCTAAAAAACTGTGAGCTAGCTCACACTAACTCAGCTTAGAGGGAACACTGCGTGTGAGGTAGGCGGGGCTGAGAGAGCTCTTGACAGAAACTGCTCTTTTTCAAGGACAGCTCTTCTCAGAGCTACGGCTTGCCCAAGGTCATCCAGCCAGGTGCAAGTGGAGGAGTGGGGAATCAAACCCGGGTCTCCCAGATTAGAGTCCGGGCACTTCACCACTACATCAAACTGGGTCCGTTTCCCCATGCACCTCTGTTACTACCCCTTCCCACTGTTTCTTGTGGTTTCTTCTGGTTCATTTACTAAACCATTTCTCTCTACGTACCAGTGGAGTCCCCCGAGAATGCAAAAGTCACCATCTTGGCCCATGGGTGTCCTGGTTTTGCGTTTTGTGCTTGATTTGGGCCACCTAGTCTCCTGTTAGATATTATAATAGCAATGATATCCTATATTAAAGGCTGAGAAAGCATGCACTTGCCAAAGACTGCCTAGCGTATTCATGAACTGAGGGTCGGTGTGATTGAAAGCCATCTCTCAGCCACTATGTTAAAAGCCACTCATAATACACAAAGCATGGAGAACCCCCAGGAAGGAAGGCTAGGTATCACTGCACTCGGACCTTGATGAAAGAGGTTCTTGCCTTTAACACCATAACTTTGCTAGCCTTCTAAGTGTCAAAGGACTTTCTGTTGTTTTTGCTACCACAGAGCAACGCAGCATTCCTTCTGGAATAATCCTCACTACAAAAGCTGAAGTTTCATCAAAACTCGAAAAGAAGTTACGTTCAGTAACCCAAATTTTTTAACACAGGGTTTTTGTCCTGGCAGCAGTGCGACTCTGTGTGTGGTGTTAACAGGCTAGGGGTGGGGGAGGTGAAAATTCTGCTTGCAAAAGCAGAATCTTAGCAGTTGGGAGGTGCTACATACAGGATAAAATAAGTTTTGATTCCCTACGCCAAGACTGAAGAATGTTGTGAATTGCAGACATAACAGCGGCCTTCCTGTTTCTTCGTGCAAATCGGATAACGAGAGACTATCTGTGATAGGGGAAGTCAGTTAAGGAAGGAAGAAAATGTGTGCCAAAATGCACAGGCCTGAACAAAAAGTATGATATGCATATTAAGAGAAGAAGCGTATTCTGCACTGTCAGGTCAATTTCTGCGCAGGGAAGAGTCCGACTCGGAGATATGTTAGTAGACTGAAGACCAAGTCCATCAATGAGCAGCTCTCACCTCTGACTCTGGCCGTCTTCCATGTGTCAAGAAACACAGCTGTGCCAGAACGTGTTGGTTCTAATGTTACTGGAAAACTCCAACAACCCCTGATTTTGGATGCAGAGTTTGGATTTTAGACAAGGAGCCATCCTGAATGGGGATGCCATCAACAGACATAGTTTTTAACAGGACAAGTCTCCATATGTGCATCTTTCTCTACAGTCCGATGACATAACCCACACATATTATTAAACCTTGGGGTTTAATTGGGGTTGCCTTGGCCAGGGCTATTTTTGGGCAAGAATGCACAGGAACGGAGTTCCGGCTGGCTTCCGAGTTGGCCACGCCCAGCAGGAACTCATTAGCATAATAGGCCACACCCAAGAGCAGAAACTCATTAGGATTGGCTACATTAGGGGTGTGTGGCCTAACATGCAAAGGAGTTCCTGCTACAAAAAAAGGCCCTGGGTTTTGACAACAAACAAGGTAAACAGAATAATAAGCAAAAGGTGGGTGTGGCTGGATAACCCCACTTCTGGTAACATGGGGGTGCGGCCAAATGTGCTAATGAGCTGTGCTGTCGGGGGTGTCGCCCAATATGCTAATGAGTTCCTGCTGTTGGGTGTGGCCTATTATGCTAATGAGTTCCTGCTGGCCTTTTTCTACAAAAAGAGCCCTGGCTGAGAACATGCTCTATGAAACACTGGACATTTTTCCCCACGCACCCCGTCACCAAAACCCCAGAAATGAGTATATGGGAGCTCAAAAATGTTTATTAAATTCACGGAGCCTCTTTCAGTCCAGTTCTACAGATTTGATTATCCCCTTCCTAGCAAGTGGGTCAATACACTAGCACTCCTCAGACAACATATCTAAGGAGAATACCATACATTGAGGGTTAGGAATGAGCACATAAGAAGAGCCCTGTTGGATCAGACCAGGGGTCCATCTAGTCCAGCATCCCTTCTCACCCAGTGGCCAACCAGTTCCTCTGGAGAGCCAACAACAGGGCATCAAGTCTGAGGCCTTCCCCTGATGTTGCCTCCTGGAACTGGGATTCAGAGGCTGACTGCCCCTGAATGTGGAGGTTCCCTTTAGTCACTGGCCTGTCCCCATCCTCTCGACAGAAAGGGTCATCACTGAAATGTGAATATGGCACCTACTAACTCTGTGCACAATGGTGCTGTCGGGGTCATGGGGAATGTTGAAAAAACAGCATTCCCGCTCATGCAGATGGAGAATGCGCATATAGCTTGCATGCCCACACAGATTCTGTGCTCACATTCTGGCAATCATATGTAGACATCAGCTAGGTCTGGGAACTTATTCCTGCGCTCCCTTTATGTACATTATCTTCTTCCTAGGTATTTTGCCTGAACAAAGGGTAGTGCTGGGGTTTTTCTTTTTTGCATAGACAATAGTGCATTGTTCTATTTAAAATCCTAAACTAATCCACACCATCTTTCATGGCTTTTCCTAACCTTAGTAAGTATAGGAAAAGGGCCGTGTAATTCTAAACGCATAGCCAAGAAACAGTGCGCTATATCTTTAAAATAATCAAAAACATTCAAAATGTGGGGAACCCTGGAAAAACGTGGACCAAACTGGTGGACTTAATTGCCTCACGACAGGACACTCAAAATTAGGGACCTCGTTCCCAATCACTCAGGGGTTATTCAGATGCCATGACAAACCATTAGATTGTTTAAACTGTAAAGTAACACATTATGTTTTTACAATACAGCAAATAATATCCTCTCAGGGGTATTTCAGGTTGGGAAGACAGTGTGTGTGGGGGGGGGGTGCAGAGGTCTAAGTCTCTCCTTTCAATGTGTTATGGGCCCAGGAGGGGCCCACACGTACCTGAAAAACGTGAACATTCAGAATATGCGGATACGTCCCCAGGGAAAACTTTTTGTTGTTGTTCAGTCGCACAGTCGAGTCTGACTCTTCGCGACCCCATGGACCAGATCACGCCAGGCCTTCCGGTCTTCCGCCATCCTCTGAAGTTTGCTCAACTTCATGTTCGTTGCATCTATGACTCTGTCTAACCATCTCATCCTTTGTGCAGTAAAGGGCCTGCAGTAAAGGGCCTGCGGCTAGGTCACTGACAAGGATGGTGTTACTCCACAAAGTGTGATTTGCAAATTCAGATGTCCCAACAGTCCACCATTCTTTGGTGCCAACCACCAAGCCCCAGTCTACTGGACCACCTCCATCCAGATGTCACAACTAACCAAGTGTCACATATGCCCATGGCCTCAGACTGGGAACCCAAGCCAGGCACTTACCGACCAGCCCCTAGTGATCCTCCTTGGCCTTGGAGTGCACAGTGTCCCAGTTCCCTCAGTTCTTGTGAGCCCTGCACTGCTGTACCAAGGCCTTCCTCAGCCTTTTCGGCCTCACCAGCCATCCTCTCCCCCAAGGCTGCCTCCTTCCTGCCTTGGCTCCCCTCTGCTACCTTCCTCTCCAGGGTGCGTGAGGCTTGACAGCCTGCTCAGGCCCAACAGCCTGTCCCCTGTTGCAGGTACCCCCCTGGCCTCCTCCTTGCTGGTACCAGTATGGTGTAGCCAGTTTGGTGTAGTGGTTAAGTGCCAGTTTGGTGTAGTGGTTAAGTGCACAGACTCTAATCTGGGAGAACAGGGTTTGATTCCCGACTCCTCCACTTGCAGCTGCTGGATGACCTTGGGCAAGCCCTAGTTCTGATAAGAGCTGTCCTTGAAAAAGAGCCATTTCTGTCAAGAGCTCTCTCAGCTCCACCTACCTCACAGGGTGTCTGTTGTGGGGAGGGGAAGGGAAAGGAGTTTGTAAGCCGCTCTGAGACTCCCTTGGGTAGTGAAGGGCGGGGTATAAATCCAATCTCTTCTCTTCTTCTTCTCTTCTACCCAGAGTTCCTTGGAAGGTCGCTACCTTCCTTGGCCCTCCTACCCCCACAGGGGGCTCCCACAGGGGCTAGTGAGCACTCCCCTGGCCCCACCCACCCAGCTGCCACCGCCTTGCTGCCCCTCCTGGCCCCACCACAGCTGTCCCAGCTTCCTCAGGCCAATTCCTCCCAGCCCGTGCATTCTCCCTGATGCCTCTGCCACCGTTCGACCTCCACAGCTGGTCCAACTTTTTTTGTATGTTTATGTGTGTGCATTTGAGGGTGTGTGCACCTGGAAATCATGGCGACCTCTGGTGACTGACCCCTACTGGGGGCCTGGAGGCTATTCAGAGAGGTGGCTGAATAAAGCCTGCCCCCACCTCCCGCCTCGGGTATTCCAAGGAGGTCTCCCATCCAAGTACTTGCCAGAGTCAACCCTGCTTAGCTTCCACGATCTGACGAGATCGGGCTTGCTTGGGCTATCCAGGTCAGGGCAGCTGGTCCACCTTTTGACAGCCCAGGCGTTCAGAGCAGGCCCCACTCTCCTGGTGGTACTCTGGGTCCCCTTCTTCCATCCTGCCTGGCCATGTTTCCTTCCGGCCAGGCCACCAGGACCACCCTGCCACCATCCAGGCCCCATGGAAGCATTCAGGCAGCCACGCAAAGGTTTGATCAGACTACAGAAACACAGATTATTGTGACGTCAGAATGCAACCTTTAAGACACAATAAAAAGTTATGACTTTTTATTTATTTATTTTAAGACACAATAAAAAGACCCTGATGCTGGGAAAGACTGAAGGTCAAAGAAGACGGGGACGGCAAAGGATGAGATGGTTAGACAGTGTCATCTATGCAACGAACATGAAGTTGAGCCAACTTCAGAGGACGGCGGAAGACAGGAAGGCCTGGCGTGATCTGGTCCATGGGGTCGCAAAGAGTCAGACTCAACTATGCGACTGAACAACAACAGCAACAAAAAGTTCTGGAACCTACAAACTTTTAAAGCCTCAAAGAAGTCACGGGCTCAGACTACAGCTGCAGCACATGCAAGCCGAAAGTATAACCCTTTCCGAGGCCAACGCTGCTACCGGTGGGGTGAAGGCATCCCTGTGTTGTACCCACCTTCTTTCTGTTTGCCCCATTACCCCCACGAACACATCGACACATCATACAAACGCATGCATCTGCCTTAAACAGAGTCAGATAAACTGGTCTATCGGGTTCCGTACTGTCTACTTAGACTGGCAGTGGCTCACCAGAGTCTGAGGCAGATGCCTTTCACATCACCGACTACATGTCCTTTCAACTAGAGATGCCAGGGATTGAACTGGGAACCTCTTCAGCATGCCAATCAGATGCTCTTTCAGGGAGTCACAGTCCCTCCCTATCAAAAGCACATACAGACCCCAAGCAGCTTCAGTGGGGGAAAGTTATTTTCGAAAAATCCTCCCCCAGGGCAACAGTCTTGGTTTATTTTTGGTGATAAGGTGTAGGTTGGTCCTTCTTTGATAGTCCACAAGAAAAGCAAACCGTATCCTAGCGATTACTACAGCTGCCTCCCCCCAGATAGCAAAATCAGACTTGGCAACAGAGGGACCCACCTCAGCACCCCTCTTGAAGAACAAGACGATTTAGAAGAACTTAAAGTCTTAGGATCAAAGGTCCATTATTTGAAAGCAGCTCTTTCACCCAAGCCAATTCAAACAAAACTGCTCTCTCAGAACCATAATCCACTCAAGCAGGCACATTCCACAAGGGGAAGAAATGTCAATACATTCTGCTTTTTCTCCTACTTGTTCTTAAAATTTCAAGCTGGTCCCCATTTGTTAAAAGAAACAAGCGCTTTGTTGTTGCCAGAAATGTTACACAAGTTCTTATTATTACTAGTTAACCAAATTATCACTACAAACTTCAGAACGGAGGCATGCAGACTACTCATAGCAAGGAGGACAAAAAAAAAAAAAGATATCAGACTCCAAATTGAGAACGGGCAAACTGCTGGGAACTGTAGAAGACGTTTCTGCCATCGCGCACTGGCACAGACTTGGTTCAGATGTGGATAAGCTTGGGGGAGTTCTCCAGATGGCACTCTACCCCCGTGTTCTCTCACAGGAAGCCCCAAAATGGGTAGCTGTGTTAGTCTGTCTGTAGCAGTAGAAAAGAGCAAGAGTCCAGTAGCACCTTGAAGACTAACAGCAGGGGTAATTTCCTGCAAGAGCACACAGGAGCAGAGCTCCAGCAGTAAGGAGCCCAGGGGGCGGGCACATGCAACAAGCCCCGCCTCCTGCTCCCAGAAGCCCTCAGTCGGGCCACAAGGAGCAAGAAGCAGCAAGATAAGTTGCAGAGCCCCCCACCCCACCCCGCCTTCAGGTACAAGCTCTCCCTCCTCTGTGAGGGCAGATCTGTGCGTTTCCCCCACCCATAGCTAGCAATCCAAAACAGTCCAGTGGCATCTTTAAGACCAAGTTTTATTTAGGTACAAGCTCTCCCTCCTCTGTGAGGACAGATCTGCACACCCCCCCCCCCAATAGCTAGCGATCCAAAACAGTCCAGTGGAGCTTGAGCGGTGGGTGTTGCCTTCTGACACACTTCCGGTGAGGTCAGGGGGTGTGGCATATGCAAATAAGTTAGGCTAATAAGTTATGCTAATGAGCTCCTGCACCTCTTTTTCTACGAAATGACCCCTGACTAACAGAATATGTGGCAGGGTATGGTTTGGAACGTAAGAACATAAGAGAAGCCAATGTTGGATCAGGCCAACAGCCCATCCAGTCCAACACTCTGTGACACCGTGGCCAAAAATACCAGGTGCCATAAACCAGCCTTTGGAATCCAGGTCTGCTACAAGCCTGCAAATAACTATGTTCTCATGACTTGAAAGGTTAGGTTGGAGATGGTAATGTGCATTACTAAGAGCCCTGAGCATCAGTCATGTACAGTAAACCATGGACTGGCATGCACAGAATCTTGGGTATCAGGGCAGGTCAAACATCTCACAGGCAAGGAACTGTGAGACTCTTTAGCTTGGAGAAACGACGACTGAGGGGTGACATGATCGAGGTTTATAAGATTACGCATGAATAGAGCAGGTCGAGAAAGAGGTACTTTTCTCCCTTTCTCACGTTATAAGAACTCGTGGGCACTCCATGAAATTGCTGAGCGGTTGGGTTAGAATGGATAAAAGGAAGTACTTCTTCACCCAAAGAGTGATTAACACATGGAATTCACTGCCACAGGAAGTGGTGGTGGCTACAAGCATGGACGGCTTCAAAAGGGGGAATTAGATAAGCATATGGAGCAGAGGTCCATCAGTGGCTATTAGCCACAAGGTATAGATAGGGGCTCTGGGGCAATGATGCTCTGTTTTCTTGGTGCTTGGGGGAGTCACCAGTGGGAGGGCTTCTAATGTCCTCGCCCCACTGGTGGACCTCCTGATGGCACCTGGTATTTCTGGCCACTGTGTGACACAGAGTGTTGGACTGGATGGACCTTTGGCCTGATCCAACATTGGCGTCTCTTATGTTCTTATGTTCTTAACTGCAGGGCCTCTGTTGACTGCCAAATGTTTATAATGTTTAAATGTGGAGAGACCAAGGCTTCGGTCACACACACTATATAATCCACTTTCAATGCACTTTCCAACTGGATTTTGCCATCAGGAGGCCCACCAGTGGGGCCAGGACATTAGAAGCCCTCCCACTGTTGACCCCCCCAAGCACCAAGAAGACAGAGCATCAATTGCCCCAGAGTCCCTATCTAATAGCCACTGATGGACCTCTGTATGTCTTCATACTCTTTGGACTACTGTGCCTATGCTATGGAAGGGTAGGAGTAGTGGTTTTTCTCTTCTCATATTTGCTTGTAAAATACAGGGGGGGGGGACTCCTTGAAATATAAATTAAAAGTTGGGGACAGGATGAAGAGCAAAGTTAGAACATTTGCTTCACTGAGGCTTTGACTCAAGGGCAGAGCATCCGCTTTGCATGCAGAAAGTCCCAGGTTCAGTTCCCAGCATCTCCGGTTCAAATGGTTGCACAGCAGACAATGTGAAAGACCACCACCTTGGAGACCCTGGAGAGCTGCTGCCAGTCAGAGTAGAGAATACTGACCTTGGCAGACTGAGGCTCAGGTTCCCAAGTTTCGTACAGAATCACTTTTGACCTTTTTCGTCTTTAAAGAGTCGTTTGGTAGTCAGTATAGTTCTAAAAGTTGGCGGTCTGTATAATCCTGAAAGTATACTGTTATTTCTCCTTTTGTGAAACTTTAACAAACGGCTCTTCGGCTAATCTGATTCAGTGGCACCTGGACACCCAATTCTAGGCAGTATCAATGACATGACCAACAAGACCACATCAAAATGTAAGACGGTGGGATACCCCTTTTTCCAAAAGCAGCTCTGCTTGATCTTGGTCTTTTGCCAGCTCCACGTCACTTTGATGGCAGATATACGGAGAAGCTGTTAGCATTCTTTCACATTCTCTCCCCCCCCCCTTCAGATTTCAAGGAGGGGCAGGAAGAAAGAGATGGACGGAATAGGGAATAGTAACCAATATCTCGTCTATCTGTCACACAGCTTGTTCCATTCTCTTCCCAATCTACAGTCGCCAGCACAAAGCTACCTTGTGAGAGGGCTTCTTAAACTTCTCAGATTACGGTCTGCTTGTACAAGGGACTTCTGCTGTTAGCATTTTCCCAAGGCTCCAGCCAAATGTTAATTTTACCTCCTTGTTCCCCCTCCTTGTTTTCCCTTTGGGGAACCTGTGGTCTCCTGCTATTTTCTATGATATTATATTGTTTCCAGACATTATTTGAAAAGGGGGAGGGAGAGACAGAGGGAGTCACCAATACGATTTATTTGGCATCCTCCAAAAGTCAAGAGGATACAATATTAGAACAATCTCTCACTCAAAAACTGAAACCAGGGCCAGTCCAGAAAGCTGGCTGCCCTACTCCTGCTTGTGATTTACGGAGGTGAAGACAGACACAGGGATTTTAAGAGCAGATGTTGCAAGCTCTTCACCCACAGCGTGAGCCTGGCTTTGCAATCCGCACACATGCGGACCTGTCAGAGGAACCCTGGCTGAGACTTCCATCGCTCCTCGTTCATCAACAAGGCTGTCCGCAATTATTTCGCTAAAACAGCAGGTGTGCTTTTAGTTCTATACATGTTCATCCTTAATATTTCCAAAATTTAAAAAAACCTCCCAAACAATTAAAAAGACAGTTACCGAAACAGCTCTGAGGACTGGAGAAGGTACGTTTGTGATGTCACAGGGATAAGCCAATGGGCCCCTTCCACAGCTGTTTTCCCCTCCCCCATTAGCCAGACCATTCTGAAAATAAAGAAATACTTTCCCCAGAAATGATCCCCAATGAGAGAAAAATGCCTGTTGCCGTCCCCCGCGGCAGAGCTCCTGTAAAGAATGACGATCCCCCGCCGCGATTCAACGAGACTTGGCAGCCCTAGCACTGATGCAACCCTTCCTGCCCTCCCTCTCGTGATCTGCCTAAGTTCACAGAATCAGCATTGCTGTCAGATGGTCGTCTAGCCTCTGTTTAAAAACTTCCAAAGAAGGAGAGCTCCTAATAAGGATATCCCTCTATCGTTTAAATAATAATCCTCAAAATAATGGTTGACATCTAAAAGAAATCACACATAAGGCTTGTCTCCTTTAACTAAGCCTCCCTTGCTATGCATGTGAATGTCTGATCATTATTACTGCAAAAGAGAATGTGGGAGGGAGGCTCGAGTGATTCAAATGTCCCTTTGTGTGCATTTAGGTTTTACATTTGTAGTACAGAACCAAATTCAGGCCAAAGCCACTTTGTGTGAAAAAGGCCCTAAACATCTGCTTCTTCAAGCTTTGATTCCTCGGTAGAACCACTGTCTCTGGCAAGGAGGCTGAAGAGACAAAACAAATCTATTAGCTATTGAGGAAAGGAGAATTATGGGTGGGATGGGTCTAGAGAACCCATTTGCTTCTCCCACCACTTCTGTTTGGCATTGCAGTCAGTCTCTCATTGTCAGAGGCATCTGCCAAGAGAAACATTAAATCAGCAGATTTTGGCAAGGCGTGGAAACAAGAAATGCAACCAACCAAAACCTGGGATGATATAGTGTAGAAGCCTTCTAGTTTGACTGTTGGCAAGGGCGTCATCGTTTTTATTTTCCTACCAAGAACAAAAAAATGTATGAAGTGTCTCAAACCTATTAGCCCATCACAAACAGACGAGGAGGTAAAAATATCCCTTGATTGGACCACTTCAGAGGCTAGGGGCTGGATCCATCCAGCTTTTTCACTCAATCTCACTCAGTTTCTTTTCTTATAGCGGCTGCTGTCCAACATAGACGTTGGCCAAGCGGGTCCCATGATCCCCAGCTCAGCCTTTTTGGTAGTGAGAGTAGACTCTGCCTTCCCTTTTTCACCTCTAGAAAAACTGGATGGATCCAGGCCTTCATCTATAAATGAAGCAAAATTATCTGTATCACTTCAGATTACGGTGGCTGGAGGGAGGGGTACGTAGCCACGTAAAACATAATTCCAAAGTAGAAATATTAGCACACCTTAACTTTTTCACATTGTGCTGGTTTTCTGCTAATGTCACTTTGAAAACAAAACATAATCCTGAGCTTCCAGTCTGAAACAGCACTGTCCATTCTACGACCTCATTCCTTGGCCCCCTCGGTACCCCCCCCCCCCGATTGGGCTACATGTGTAGACCAGATCTAAGCATAAACAGAATTAGACGGTAACCTAACATGGACTGTACCAATGTAGGGTTACAGATGAGGGGTGCCGTTTTAAAATACATGTGTGTAAAAACGCCCCCAAAAGTCCAACACTGACACATCAGAGAGAAAAGCTGCAATTCCACCCACTGTGCTACACTACACTAGTTTTCTATTTGCAGAATAAGTAGGTGACTAGGGGAGTATTTTAAAAAGGTGAAGACTCTCCACCTTTTTGAAGTGGGTATAGTCCATTCTACCACTTCAGGACTCTACTACTACATAGCCACTTGAATCTAATACATGCAAAGACCAGACCAACATACTGGGGAAGATGTATGACAAAATTATTTTCATCTGTAATAGAATAACACCTTCCTAGGCTCGCTACATATGACTTTTGTTGTGAAAACAGTGATTAAGAAGAATTCCTTTCTACATAAAGAAAACGTGGTTATCAGGAACAAGCATTCTAACCTGTCCTTCTTCCAGACATGCTGGTTTTATATATAAATGGGATCTTCTTCCCCCCCATGAGAAAGTGTTTTGCCATAATACACCCATGTGTTGACTAAACGGTTCAGCGCAATAACAGTTTTGCCATTGCACCTGCTGCTAATGCAACCAAAACCTCAGAAGCACAAGTATCCTCAGTATCAAGCTCAACACACATTCTGTCTGCTAACAAGTTTCCCAACTGCACTTCTAACTTTCTGTAAGCACAGTAGTCCCCGTAGGTTGGTAGGTCCTTTAGACCAACTCCTCTAAATTGCTTTACATGTGATGTAAATCACACAGACGTAAAGGAGTGGCGATAACCAGCAACTGAATGGCAAAACAGGTTTCCTCTTAAGGTACACCATATTAAATTCTGCAACACCGGTCTCTCCTAACTTTCATATGAAGCCCTTGTTTGGACACTAATGGTGCCATCCTAAGCACAGCTATGCCCTTCGAAGCCCATTAACTTCAACTAACTGAGAACAGCCCCGCTTGGCGTAGGAGGGCACTGTTAACCACTCAGATAGTTCTCCTTTGATATAACTTCATCTTGCTTCACATTGCTATATTTTTAATGAAAGGTGAATCGAAGTCTCCTGTTATTTGTATAGTACTACACAGACAAGTAACCAGAATGCACTGAGGGTTAATAGGGCTCCTTCCGTGTCTAGACAGACGCAGTGGCTACAAGTTATTTATTTTTTTGTCTTTCCTTCCCTCATCGTGGCACCTGTTGTGTGCTTACAAGAACAGAAGCAAGAAGCTGAAGGTTCTTCTACATTTATGGTTGGGGAGGAAGCATAACATTTGGGACAGTACTTAAAACCAACAATAAGTCTTTATCCCAAAATCTGCCATATGAAATTGCAGACAGCAGCAAGTTCCAAAAGAATACTGCTTTGTGTCATATTAAATCCCCCACCCTTATATTGTGGGTGTTTAATTGCTGGACTTTGGCCTTTTCCAGCTCTATTTGCTTATGAAGAAGTCCATCACCTTCGCAAAGCACCAAAAACACAGACATAAAGCAGATTTTAAATGTGACAGGAAGCAGATCCAAAAATGCCATCAAGACAAGGAACAGACCTTAACCCCGCTGCACAAATCTTTAGTCCGAACCCTTTATGAAACAGATGCATTTTGATCTATTAAGTTTCACATTCCAAAATCCAGCCAGAGAATTCAGACAATTCAATTGATTGCATCTTGGTATTCTCTCCCCCACTCAGAAAGGGCACATCTTGGCAAACAGAAAAAAATAAACAAAACCTTTCCCACTTCTCCTTCTCCCTACCCCTCTGGCCTTTCCCATCAAAAGAAGTGAAACTCTTTGTTTATTCAGGGGAATGAATTTTGGTAACAGGATTCCCTGAAATCGTCAGAGGTGCTAAGGACCTTTCTTGTTTTCAAGCTAAGCTATGCTTTAAAGAAAGAAAAGAAAAGAGGAAATTACGTGAAGAGGAATATTTTGTAATGAGTTGTATCTGGTAAAACAAATACAACCACGATTTATGTCAAGAAAGCACAACTGGTCCAGAGCTTTTTGGAGTGGGGTTACCCATTGGGGGGGGG